>NC_085012.1:28253684-28256184 GCF_963854185.1 Sardina pilchardus
ACACAAACATAACTTTCACAGATAAAATGGTCCCTAAAGCGGCTGGATGTAATTTTTCATGAAACACAAGTGTGATTTATCTTGTATTGTCCCCATCGAGAGCAGCGCAGGCACGGCCTCTTAACCAGCTACAGATGAGGCCTTAAATCAAGCCCAAAACAGCACTGATGAACAACACACACACACACACACACACACACAGAAATACAGACACACACACACACACACATAACACAGAAACACACACACACACATACAAACACAATTGCACTGAAACACAGAGGCACTACCAATGCACAAGGCACACATGAATACAGTCTCACACACACACACACACACACGTCCGACACAGAAAAGTACAACACACACACAAACACACACACACGCACACACGCACACACAACCTCAGGCATTGATTTTGGGGTGAATTTAGATGAATTACTCACAATCTGCAGCTTGGCCAGTTTGCTGATGTCGGCGGGCAGGACCTCGAAGTCGTTGTCACTTAGATAGAGTGCGCGCAGCGTGGCTGAAAATGAGAGAGCCGCAGGTGAGCCACACACGGGTCCTACAGGCCTGCCTTGGCCACTGCCTGATCAATAAGGCCGCTCAGCTCTCATCTAATCTACGCAGAGCGGCGTGAGGCGTTTGAGCAGTCGGTGACATAAACACACCCAAACACACATGTACTGTATCATGCACAGACACACACACAGACACACAGACACACACACACAGACACACACACAATATAAATGTCTACAAGGCTCCACAGAGAAGTCTCTTAACTGCCACATGTAGTCAATCTTCAGTACGGAGGAGTCAATGGTAATGACCTGGGTCTGGGGGAACTTGCCAGTTCAGTGACTGAATCTCTATACAAACCTCACGGCTTTCGATAGCCATCCAGTGGATTGTCCACAAAGCACCACTGACGGATTCTTCCCTGAAGGCTTCCACTGGCCTGTACATCTTAAGTACACCGGAAGAGGTGGCAGGGCCACTTCCAGCCCTGTCTGAGGCTCTATGGAAATGGTAGGGAGCTGGTGGTCAATGCAGTAGTGAAGGCTGTTTAGATTGTCTTTACACAAGCCGGACTCATTCTTCTCCTGCACCTGAGTATAGGTCAACTCACCTTCATCCACCACTCAGATCAATTCAGCTATGCCCTACAGAGGCTGTGCCCTTACAGAGCATACATAACACACACACACACACACACACACACACACACACACACACACACACACACACACACACACACACACACACACACAGCACTTAATGGCACAGTGATGAAGATAAGGAGCACATCTCTAATTATGGTCATGATGCTGATGATGATGACGGTGATGCAGGTAATGTCAAAGAGGGTAACGACGTGTATCAATATGGAGGATAAAGTACGCTGGGGCCGAGAGCAAATGATGGCAGGGATGATGGAGCTCGCCACTGAGCGTGTGTGAGAATATATATCAGTGTGTGTGATGGGGAGCAAGCGGCAGAGTCTCTGAGTCCAAGTGTATGAAGAAGACATGAGAGGCAGACACAAATGACATGACTCTGACAGGGAAGGAGGGAAGGAGAGAGAGAGACTAAGACTGCAATCAGCTGCATACTATTTTGTGATCTTGAATTGCTTAGGGGAGGTGCCTCAATACTTGGTGCTTCCAACTTTCTTTATGGTAAAATGGTAAATGGACTAAATGGCAAATGGACTGCCTTTCTATAGCACTTTTTTGACTCCTGCGAGCACCCAAAGTGTTTTACATCGTCATGCCTCATATTCACCCATTCACACACCGATGGCAGAGGCTGCATGTAAGGCGCCAACCTGCTCATCGGGAGCACTGGGGTTAAGTGACTTGCTCAAGGACGCTTCAACAGGGTCAGGAGGAGCTGGGCTCGAACCAGCAACCTTGCAGTTGCTGGACGACTCCACAGTACCTCTATCTCTTGGGCCACTGCCACCTTTAGCACAGGGTATCCTGAAGCATCCTTAGTGAAAGGAATACAGATAGTGAGAACGCACAATTCTTTTTTCCTGGTAAAAACAACCAGTAATCATGACACACGCCTTCTTATGATTATGTAGCCAGTGTAAGGAGACTTGGATTCTCTTAACACAGCAGGTGTTGAAAGAGAGTATGCGTGATACAGGGAGAGGGAAGAGAGAGAGAGAGAGAGACAGAGAGAGAGAGAGAGAGAGAGAGAGAGAGAGAAAGAGAGAGAGACAGTGTGTGTGTCTGTATGTGTGTAAGAGGGAGAGAGAGAGTGTGTGTGTGTGTGTGTGTGTGTGTAAAAGAGGGGAGAGAGAGACTCACTGAGGTAGAAGAAGTTCCCAGGCAGAGAGGACTCGTTCAGGTTGTTGTAGGTGATGTCCAGCACCTCCAGCGCCGGCAGAGAGCCAAAGCCACGGGGTAGAGTACTCAACCTGTTCATCCTGCACACACACACACACACACACACACACACACACACACACACACACACACACACA
>NC_085012.1:28263684-28313684 GCF_963854185.1 Sardina pilchardus
CCAAACCTTTCTTCACAGAAAATTTGCTTTTCAGGCTGTCAAACTGAATGCAAGGGCTGAACGCAGGATTTGAACATTATATATGATATAGAAAATAGCTGAACAAAATCTGAGACAGTGCATCAACAAACTTATCTGATTTGGCATGAAATGACCATGCTTTAAGCTATGCACTGTCATGATGTTATCAAGTAAAACTACTGCTTGAAGTTGTTCAAGTTGTTAAAATGCTTAGTCTCAGGTAATAACACAGAGCGTGTGCCCATTTTAGAGTGTGTCTGCCCTCTTGTGGTCAAGATTGGAGTAATAAGGAGCAAGGAAGAACATTAGTATTTCTAAGGACAAACAATGCCATGAGTTCTTTCAACCTCGATCCAACTTTTTTTCTTTTAGCTCAGTGCATTTTCATTGCAAGACAATTCTGTTTACAATGTTCAAATGCATTGTTTAATGGTACTGTATTCCTCTAAGATCCCCTTTCTAAGATCATGCCATGATAACAAAAGATGTGTTTTCACCATGGAGGCCAACATCCAGTGAATAAACTAAATTACTTTCTACTGTATATTATAAAATTCAAGCCAACTTCCACTTCAGGCCAGTACTGTGACTTTGTATTATAACAAAACACATAAATTACTTACTTGTTAGCTTGTTGTGACTTAGCACCAACTGAGTGATGTTGGAGAGAGTAACTGGAAGACAAAATGTAAGCAAAATTACTGTATGTGTGCAGGCCAGGTATGAGTCGACATTCATAGACACTCACATGTATTTACAACAATAACACTGGCATTCCTGTATCAGATAATAATCTGACACCTCACTATGAGATGCACAAGCAAAATTATGTCCTAAACTGGTAATATAGCCTACATTTGTCATGTTTTCTCTTGATTTTAGAACAATCCCAATGTCACAAGTACACCAACTACATAAGCCTATTGAACTTTTATACAGACCAGACAACCTATTTGAAGAAACGTATACATGCGTCTTTCTATTACACTTCATGGCTTATGGTATAATTAGGGTGAAGACTATCAAGTGTATTCTGAGATGCAAAATATTGGTCGATGGTAACTTTAAAAAGGGACCTGGAGCGATGGAGTGAGTCACTTGCTCACTCCTTAGACTGGGCCACTTGAGTCACTAACTTCTTCCTTGGATTTACACAAGTAGTTAGGCGTTGGGTGTTCATGCGGATGAATTACATTACTTCAGTTGTAGTTTGAAAATAAATAGATTTATATTTTGGTTAGTGTATCCACTTACACAGTCCTGGGACGTCCAACATGCTTGATATTCCCCTGTCACACATATCCACCTCGGGCAAATTCTTTTCCCGACTCTCCTCCACGATCTTCTTCAAAGACTTGGACATTTTCTTGAATAAAGCAAACAAAACATTAAGTGCGACTGTGAGGACACGCGTTAAGACATGCAACAGCTGTGTAAATAGAATGCAATCCATAGTGTAGGCTACAATGTAACATGGTGGGGAAGTTAGCTTGGTGGCTATTTGTGAGAGGTTACTTGGATGGACATGGGTGTAGTCTGAAACGAATCCCGAAGCTAATATTTACCTTGTCGACTTGGAATGGATACAACAACACCTTGCGTTACAAAAAGGAAAAAGGAAAGGTCCCCAAAACTATTTTCTCTATTTCCTGGACGGTCCTTTCGGCGAGACTCACACCCAACCGGAAGTTGATATGAGTGCATTAAAATTCTCCACATTCCATAAAAGGGCACTTCCTATATCCACAGCGCAAAAGGACCCAGCAGCCAATCATCTTGGCTAAATCCATGTCGTAACGCAGGGGGGGAAGTTAGAGTGGTGGACGTATCCAATCAGAAGGTGCGTTGTGCCATGCGAGCGCGTTGTTGTACTTTATTCGACCAATGACAATATTAAAAAGTTGTCACAGAAATATGCTTGGCCGTGAGACAATGTGGACAGGTTTATGTCTTTAGAAGAAGTTAGAGTAGAAAGCGGACAAACTTAATTGTATGGGCGGTTGAAGCATAACTTTATAGTGGTTGGTGTTATTGTGTTATTGTGCAATGGTTCAAAGACGGATTTTTGTGGATTTTAATAGTAGGCCTATGTTGTCAACATAATTCCTTCATAATCCCAATCCCATTGCTATGCCAAAGTAAACATGTTATAAGAATATTCGGACATGAAGTATATGTTATACACAGAAAGAGAGTAAAAGTCAACAAGTCTTAGCCTACAGTATGTGGAGGTGAATTTCCCTACAGAAACAGGTGACATTACTGTAACTGTCAGGAAGATGAAAATTCCCTCATTTTATAGCATAGCCTACTTATATAATCCTTCATAGTAAACAAAAGTAACTGACTTATCTCTGACAGAAAAAAATCCTTTGAACAAAAATGGAAAGAGCTCATCACCATCAAATACTGTAACTACACAGCAGGTGCCACAGCAGTCATTTAAACCCCCCTGGTTAGCCAACAGGTAGGCTACTCACCTTCCGTGGAAGACACATTCTTTGGCCTGAGTCCTGCCGTCTCCAAATGCGACCAAGGCAACCTGAGCCTCTTCCCCCCTCTCCTCTTCTCCCTTGTCGTGCATAAAACTCAAGCGCGTAGTAGAGAGGGAAATCAACTCGGCTCTCCCAGCAGAGTGAGGTCCCTCTGGGCTGGGTTGGGCTAGGCTGGGCTGTCTTGGTGCTGGATCCCGGGATTGTGTTTCCCTCCCACTGTCTGTCCTCTGCCTATTTTACAAAGTAATTCTCTCTCTCTCTCTCTCTCTCTTTCTCTCTCACTCACCTATTCACACAATTCTAAATAACATTTGCCCTGTCTCCCCACCCTCCTCTTTCTCTCTCTCTCTCTCTCTCTCTCTCTCTCTCTCTCTCTCTCTCTCTCTCTCTCTCTCTCTCTCTCCTCCCTTTGTACCCCTTGTCCTTGTTTATGATTCACTTGCTTTCTCTCACTCATGCAATCATGATAGACAAACATGCTAACCATCCCTTTGTTCTTACAGGAGGGTCAGTTATTACTTTAAGAGCCCTGAAAAACAGAGGGTCCTATTTTTAGGAGCGATTATATTTGGTGAGCGGCAACAGATGCTCCCAGAACGGGTGAACTTTGCTTCAGTGAATTCAGGTCTGAGTTTTGTTTGCACTGTAAAATCGTTAACTAAGGCAAGACCCTTTGCAGCTTGTAAAGTTGTTAGAGATGGAGCTCTATTTCATAGAGCACCTGTGTTCGTGTGTGCATCCGTGTCTTTGAATGTATGAAAGTGTGCGTGTGTGTGTGTGGGTGTGTGTGTGTGTGTGTGTGTGTGTGTGTGTGTGTGTGTGTGTGTGTGTGTGTGTGTGTGTGTGTGTGTGTGTGTGTGTGTGTGTGTGTGTGTGCATGTGTGTAGCCTGCATGCTTTAATCCTGGATCGTAGGGTATTTGTGAGGATCACTGTGTGGTGACACTGACCGTGTCCCAAACTGTAAACAGTGTTCACTGGGATGCCACAAGCATTCATCCGTGCCTGGTGTCTCCTCTCTTCTGATTTATGGGCTAGTCTCAGGGCTAGAGCCAGAAGAAGCCCACCATGAATAGATTCAACTGCTGCACATTGTGGAAAAAAGTATTACCCTGATTGGTTATTTGGTAGTGGATTTCTCTCTCTCACACACACACACACACACACACACACAAACATACTTTGAGTTTATGGGGTGTGGTTAGAACCACCATTGGCAATGTCATGTCACCCAGGAAATACAACACAATCTATCTTGTGAGGGAAGAAAAGGGACGATAATTCCTCCACGCCATGCTTGGAATGCACCTCACATTCCAAGTCTGAAATGCTTGTTAGTATGACAGTGAATGCCATGCCGAGCTTCTGTGCCACCGCTGCGCCATATGTCTCAACCAGTGACAGTGGCTCAACGACAGCATTGAAAAACATTTAAGGAAAAGCCTAGAGCCTAGCATGTTTGTTTTGCTCTATTCCCAAGGTCATTAACCCGGCTTCTCCAGCAGACTGTTACAACAAGGGGGCTTCTCACGCCCTCTGACCCTGTTCAGTTAAAAGATAACACAGCACCACTTTCTTCAGCTGCCTTCAGAAATCCCCACTGCTTGCCCGTTTGCCATCAGTCTAGCAGCACAGCCTCCTGCATAGTATTTGACCTCTCATTTTGAAAGAGGGGAGAAGAATAGAACAGGGCAGGGCTACACACAAACCTGCTCCCTTAAAGGCTTTAAAATCCATCACTTGCTCGCAATAAGATTTATCCTCAAGGGTGGGGTTGGGCAGGGCATTGATTGCTGGAAAGATTTAGATACGCTTTTGTCCCACTTGCTTTTCTCTCTGACCTGGTTCAGCAGCCATCTTGGACAGCTGCCATGGAGGGTAGATGAGTGTGAAAGGGGAGTAAAAGTGGTCCGTGCGTTGGCATTTCTATTATAGAGGGGGTGGGGTAGTGTGTAGGATCTTGATCCTCAGACAGAGATATCCTATTCACAGATGGACTGTAGAGGTCTGATGACTTGTTGTGTTTAAGTGTTAATTATGCTTCACTTGACTGACTAGTCTCACACTCATGATGGCTTTCTTGTCTTTGCCCTCTGCTTCCCTTCCTAGGTCTTTCCACACATGTTTAAATGATGGAAGTGAGGCTATATTTGATTTCATTAGATTGGTCTCAATGTGTGTGGTAAAATGGCTTTCACCTTGCAGATTGAATACATTATGATACTCTGATCTGCATTAGCCTCTGCTGCAATTATAACAGGATTGTACTAGGTGAGGGTGTTACAACAATGTGTGACCTGCACTTTGAATACCATGAAAAAGGCTTTAGTACCTGGCTGATCACCTGGGGGGGCCAGCTGCTGCATAACTGACACATTATATATAGCGGTGTTCATTTTATCAGCATCGCCGCTGGAGCAGATGGTCAACCTGAGGTTGCACAATCTGAGCCCCTGTTGTTCATGTTCCTGATATAGTCAAGGCGGTGAGTATAGCAGTTGTTGACAGTAATGTAGGCAAGGCAAGGCAAGACAATTCAATGTGCTTACATAAACATAGGCAAAGAATAGTCAGAAAAGAGCAAAATATGTTTTGTTTTTTTCACAAAAAAAGACATCAAAAGTAAATAAAAGATCAAGTTTATACTGTAAGTGGCATACACATAGATTGATTCAAAATATATGCTTTTGATTAGTTAGCAGAAAGTATCTGAGAACAGTTGGTCTAGATTTTAAACTGAGAACTGTTGGGGCATTTTCGCTGTTCTCTGGAAGTTGGTGCTATTGGAGTTTTGTGCTCAGTTCTTTTTATCTATTTTTGTAAGAACTCTAGCTGCTGCATTTTGTATTACTTGAAACCATTTTAGGGTTTTTTTTTTTCAAAAAAAGATACTGAAGATAAAGACATGATTTTCACATCAGAGATCTTAGTTTGCCAATGTTGTTGAGGTGGTAATAAACTGATTCAAACATTACTTTCATTTGACTATATCCTTTGAATCCTTTGCTTTCAGCACTTTTGTGTGAAGACTAGTGATAATCCTGTCTTTCCTCCTTTTTACCAGATATCAAGTTTTTCTTGATTTGTCCAAGTAGCATATAAAGGTTGAATGGCCCCATGATCGACTTCTGGGGGACACCACAGGCCATTGGTGTTGAGGTACAGTTGCTGATGCCAACAAAGACGCTACTGTCCATCAAGTATGATTATAAGCCATACTTGATGAACATACTTGGCAATCAAACCCAATGCTCTAGTCTGTGTAAAGTCTGTGCCCATCTGGTAGAACCAGTAGGCCTACATGGTGTTTCTGTGGAATACAACTAATGGTTCATGCAAATACTGATATAGACATTATAAAAAACAATAAGTGAATACTGTATGACTTTGAAATGTGTAGGATATGGGTGGGTCAAACAAGCTTGGTTGAGTTCTGTTGATATCTGGTGCACAATTAGCCTGGCTAGCGCCCACCACTTCTCAAATGATCATTTTCTCGTATTTGAAAAAAATGCCCAGATCCGTTTATTGGGTGCCATGGATGTCTATCAAATGCATCAAGTGCATAGCTCATCATCGTCTTGCTTTCCCCCCGTTCTGTGATTGGTCCCCTATCTCAGGCAAAAATTAGGGCGGTAGTTTCCAGACTGCCTTAGCAGCGTGAATGAAATTGCGCGCAAGGCAGCATGGGAACACCCAGGCTAGTGCACGATGGGAAATAATTCAACATTATTCTAGTTACAATCTTGTAAATAATGACCCTGTAAGATTCCTAGTCTTTATAAAAATCATAGTCTGTGACTTTATAACCTGTGAGAGGGTGTGAGATTTTAGTCTTTTCCAAATATTCTGTTTGTTGTATAGGCAGCATAAATCTAAACTGGCCATGGCAAAATCCAGAATCGAATAACTGGTAATAAGGAGACAAGGAGGACCAATTTCTTTGACAGGCTGTAGGTATTCAAAAGAGATGACCACTGGCCAGAGGCACCTCAGATCACACAGAGCTGCAGTCTTTATATCTTTGTACTCCATTCACACACACACACACACACACACACACACACACACACACACACACACACACACACACACACACACACACACACACACACACACACACACACACACACACACACACACACACACACACACACACACACACACACACACACACACACACACACACACACACACACACACACATTCCTGTCACTTTTCATACACCTGCTCACCCCCCAAACACACACACACACTGGACGTCACGGATACATTAGCAACTTCTGTCTTGGCAGCATTCTGCAGACGTCCGTTTTAGTGTCAATCTCACTTTTCAGTTTGACTGACTAGACCCCCACCCACCCATCCTCCCCCCCCACACTTCACCCATTCCTCATCCCTCCCCTCCACATTCTGGCCCTCTACCGCACAGTGGTCTGATCAGGCTGTCTGAGGAGCAGTCAGAGCTGTCAGACTGGTGCTCGGAGGCTGAGGTCTGGGAGAGCTGCTCAGACACAATGCCCAAATTATCTCTGCCAGCAACGCCAGGAATTAGCCGTTCTGTCGAGAAACCTCTCAGACGCGGTGAGAATGCATGAAAGCCTCAGCAGGAGCTGGCTCATATGCCAGGGTGCTAATTGGATAATTTTTCCCCCAATTGTGATTTAGTGAGTTATAATTAATGATATTTACTGTTCTAGACCAATTATGGCTTCTTGTTTGGGAAATATTTTAGATGTTTGAAACATTTCACAGATGATTTGTGCTGTTTAGTGGCTTTTGGCTCAAAGGTTTTCGATGTTCTGGGAGCAGTTTGATGACTGTGAGAAGATCTGTGAGATGTTGTGTCCTGTCATTATGAGCTTTTTCTGTGTAAACAAGTTGGAGAGGCTCTGTCCTTATTCATTAGTTCAAAGGGCTTTTTTACTCATTAAAAAAATACTGGCACAATGCAGACCAAACAATCTTTTCCAATTTTATTTTTAAAAACATAAACACATTTTCAAAATCAAAAACACTTTACATGTATATATGCAATCATCTTTATTTACACATAATTTAAGAGGCTATCTGGAGTGTGATTTTGCTTATTATAATTTAATGGGTGAGTGAAGATTGTGGTCAGTGTGTTCTGTATGGCTGGATTAACTGAGTTCTCTGTACATTAAAAAGATTTATGTCGATGTTTGTGTATGTCTTAATGTCTCTCTCTCTCTCTGTGTGTGTGTGTGTGTGTGTGTGTGTGTACACATGTGTGTGGGGGGACTGTCACTTATATTTCTCTGTTAACATCCTCTCTTCTCATCTTTGCAAAAAAGGCTGACAAATCACAAAAAAATACTACTTTTGCCATCAACGGCTAGTGGACGTACAGTGTCTTACTGACTGTGTGTGTGTGTGTGTGTGTGTGTGTGTGTGCGCATGTGCTTGTGAGTGTGTATTGGTTACAGTGTCCTCAGCTGCTCCATGTGAGCCTGAATCCAGACGGCAGTGTAGCGTACTCAGCGTGGAACTGCACATAGACGTGATGTGAGGAGGCGGTGAACGGCGCAATGTTCGTCTCCTGTAGAGGACACACACACACACACACACACACACACACACACACACACACACACACACACACACACACACACACACACACACACACACACACACACACACACAGACGTTCTGTTACTCCTTATGCCGAATTGCCCAGCATATCCCCCCCACATGGCCATTCAGAGCAGCAATTTCCATTTCCTTTCCAGGAAACACTAGAGATACTCTAACAGCGCACTGCTTAATCTGGAACTGCTTTTCTAAGACCTCAGAAAACAAAAAACTAACCCACACACCGAGCTTGTCCTCCTTAAGCGTCATTAACCCTGCTGTGAGGTCCAGACGCATCTGTTTTAGCTCTAAGAATATTCTATTTGCATTACAGGTTCTAAAATAGGTAGCCATTTCAAAGGAAGAGTGCTTTCAAAACATGACTTTGGCCTCATATGTAGTCATTTTCTTGTAAAGAGTCTCATTGGTTACTCACCGCTCCACAGTAGGGCCCCACTGGAGGGCTGCTGGTATCTGGCCCATCATACAGCTTCAGATAGTTGCTCGTGCAGCTGCCCGGGTCGTCGATGCTGACCTGGGCAAAGGTGACGGTCACTACTCGACCGCTGGGTGCCTTGATGCCCCATTCACAGTGGGTGCCATTGGCATAGGTGAAGGGGAAGTTGGGACTGGTGAAGGCGCCGTGATCTCCATACAGTACACCACCGCAACCTGATCGAAGGTTAGACATACATCAATTTATCCAGAGACATGCTTTTACTCACACACACACACACACACACACACACACACACACACACACACACACACACACACACCCTATCCTAATATATCAGATGTTGGAAAAGCACAACTGAATCAAGCATTTCCCTTTTAGGATTACAATTTTTGTTTTGAGGTGTTTGTCTTCCATTGATTCACACAAACACAAACAATCATAACTGACGCAATTCATAAATAATTCACACATTGACTTATAATTTATGACGCAAGTCATAAATCATTCACACATTTAACAGAGTGACACTACCCAGTGGTTACAGTATTCACTGTAGGACAACAATCTTGGGTGTACCTTGAGGGGAGGACGTCCAGGTGATCTCAAAGCCGTTGCGGGCTTGAGATGTGTCAGTCTTGAAGCGCAGGAAGAGCTGATTGGTCCCGGGGAAGACTGGATTGGGCATTGTGGGGCCACAGTACTTGCCCAACAGTGGGGCGCTGGCTGTACTGCCGTTACGCACCTGGCAAACAAGACAGACAGATGAGCAGGGAGCAGGAAGGAAGCCAGGGTTGCCCCCACCGCCAGAGATGAAGTGGAGAAGAGAGGTTAAGACTGGGAAAGAGGGAAGAGATTGGGGAGAGACACAGCAAAGCAGTCTGGAGATCACATACATTTGAAAGCATTTTAAAAGGTACACTATGCAAGATTTTCATCTTTATGAAGCCAATGTGATGGTAAACAAACTTGTAATAGGCAAATTGTTCACCCAGCAGAGCTATAGAGCTTAGACGTGGCGAGTCCAAGAAAACCAGCCATGCAACTTTCAAGAGCGGCGGCCTGCCAAATCTTGCAAGAATGGTTAAACATCACTTTGTCAGCAGATATAGCTCTTTGGAGATAGTTTTTGCCTGTTGTTAATCCTTCACCTCCACAACAAAAGCATTGGCATTGTGTACTGGGGGGATAAGTTATTAGAAGTTTGCTATTTAAAATAGAGTAAAATATAAATACACCGCGACTCTAGAGGGAGCTCTACAGTCGGCAACAATATCTAAACCTGCATAGCGCATTTGAATTTGCTTTGGCAAATCCATTGATCAGAACAGTTTGGAGTCAGCCGGGCTAGAAGAAGAGGGAACTTGGGGGCTTACCTCCAAGAAGTCAAAGTTGCAGGAGGTATGAGACTCCAGGTCGAAGCTGCTGAAGAACAGAGAGATGGAGTTGTTCTGTGGAGCCAGGAGGACGATGTTGCAGTCCAGGCTGTGTGGGTAGAGAGATGGCCAGCCGGGACTCTTCAGATAACCATACGACTGGTTATAGGTCCTACTGCATCCTGGAGTGACACACACGCGCGCACACACACGCACACGCACACACGCGCACACACACACACACACACACACACACACACAGGGAAGAACCAGAGCAGGACAGTAGTAATTCAATCTACCACTCACCGACAGGTTCTTCTCCTACTGGTTAAGATTAATACCAGAACATTCATGCTTACCTGCCACCTGATAGGTGAGACTGAAGCCATTCCCCATCATGAAAGCATCTGATTTGAAGGTGACAAACATGGAACGTCCATAGCTGTAGAAGTCTGGGACAGAATTGTCTGAACCACAGAATTTATGTGCCTGTCCATAATCTCCCTAAGGAAACAACAAGATTAAACACATCATTTCATAACTCTATGAAACAGAAACTATTCAAGCCTGGTCCAGAGGCCAAAGAATGCAGACATGAAGTCATCAATTGTCTTATACAGTAACAGTATTTTTTTTACAATGTTCTCTTTAACCACTAGATGGAGTACTCTCCTTTGCAACTTGAATTGGGAAAACCCACAAAAAACAGTAGTGCATTGCTACTGTAACTTAAGTTATTACCTCCTATCTGTCTGCCTGTTTGTCTGTCTGTATGTCTGTCTGTTTGTTCGCAAGATAACTCAAAAAGTTATGGATGGATTTCGATGATATTTTCAGGAAAGGTCTGACCTAAGGAAGAAACTATTAAATTCTTGGAATAATCCGTCTCACCGCCTCGATCCAGGAGGCGGTTATGTTTTCCCTTGGCGGAGGTCTGCACTCTAGGAGTGCTTTTCTAGTTTAGTTAAGTTATTGAACTTCAGTTAACTTAGACCACCATCTATTCTCCCTTCCCTTTCTGCAACAGAGAGCTCAGATGGTTCTGTTCCCACGGCGACAGTCCAGAGTGACTCACCAGGGGCCAGTCCTTGAACTCCAGGTAGTTGCGGTCACAGCTCTGGCTGGCCTGTAGGCGGAATTGCTGCACGACCAGTTTGATCGTCTCCATGGATGGTGCGTCCAGCACCCAACGACAGTTGATGAAGGGCGGGTAGGCGTTGGGGTACATCGGGGACATGATAGTCTGTGGGGTGTTGGTGGCATTGAAGGCCCCACCACACAGTCCTGGAGAGAAAAGAACACTCAATCATTTTGGTCCTGGCCTAAACAGTGTGTGACTACTCACACAATCCACAAAATCTGGATTGTTTACAGATAAGAGAGGGGCCATTTGCGGTGAATACCAGACTGAGATTAGGGGAAAATCTTACTGTCCACAGCAGTGTAGGTGGCATTAAAGCCGCGTCTATTCACTGAGCCGTCCGTCACAAAGCGAATGGTAAGGAAGTTCGCGGACGAGGCAAAGGAAGCTGGAATGATGTTCCCACAGAAAGTGCCCACAAGAGGGTAGCTCATACTGTCACCATCGTACACCTGGAGGGAAAGACCAGTGTTGAATACTGGTAAAACAGGAAGTAGCTTGCTGGCCAGGAAGAGAATAGGGAGCATATATACTGTAGTTATATGATTGTGCATCAAGACCGATCAATCAAATCAATCAGTCAATAAATCAATCAATCAATCAAATAAAAGGTATAGACTGATATATGTCATTTATGTATGCTGGACTTACAAGCATACGGTACACATATCTATACAAACATATACTTTGCTGCTATTGTGTTGTGTCTTTGGGTACACTACACTGAAATAAAATGTTTAAATGTTAAATGTGTAATGGAACACCACTGTCAATACTAATGAGACCATAGGTGTTTCAGATTAATGTATTCTTTATAAAGTAGTAGTCGTACCTTGACATAGTCATATCTGCAGGTGCTGTGTGACTCCAGCTCAAAAGTACTGAACGTCAGGTTCAGAACTTTATTGGCGACTGTTGCGATGGTCCATGTGCAGTCCAAATTATACTCATACATCCCATTCATGTCAATGTCTGGAGAGCCCAACATGCCCTGGGCGGACGATAGGTACCCTCCACAGCCCTGCTCAGGACCTAGGCGAGATAGACAGAGGAAGAGTCAAAAAAGAGAAAAAGAAAGACAGAGACATTGTGAATGAGGGATGTTGTCACTGATAAAGAGAATGAGAGGAGTTCCCCCTTCACTTTAACGGGAGCTTCTATTTTCTACCACCAGGTGGCACTAAACACCCATTTCATCATCGAATCATCTCTCTATAAAATGATAGGGAGTTGGCAAAGTGCATCGGTACACAGTACATACTCTTAGTACATAGATTGCACACACTGCACATTACAAAACAGTTCTATACCTAACACAAAGCAGGAAACAAAATATGTACAAAACATAATCATACAAGCATTGAGGCTGTCCATGCCATGACCACAGGGTCATTCAGTATCACTGACACAGCGCACAGTGTTCTTTGCTGTGAATCTAACTTTTGGAGCGTATGTTATGCAATCCGGTCAGCTCACTGCTGTCGCAGGACATTCCCCCTAAGGAGAGTGAATTCCTGATGCCTGGGAAAGGCAGAGGTGGAGTCCCAGCGAGACGATGATGCAAACAAAATAAACATTCTTAATATAGCAACTCTTTATTTAGAAAGAGTACTCAAAATACTTCTTAATTCTGAAGCACAAACAGTGGCATTTATAACAAAGGACTCCAAAGGATGAGATCCTACTATATATTAAAACTGACAGAAAGTTTATAGCTTTTTCAAACTTAAGTGTTACCACGTAATGTCAAGGTAATGTTATTGTTGCTTGGTTTGAGCAAGAAAAAACAAGGTCCAGTCTTTATTTTTTCACCTTTTCCATTTCTAATCAAAGGAACGCACAGCACTTGCTCCAGACATCCACCTTCCCTACAAGGATGGCTACAGGTGCTGCTGAAAGTGCTAAAACGTTAGGCGGAGCGGAGTTAATCTGAACTGAGATCTACGAGCACCAGCCACCACTCCCAGTGAGCCCTGGCCATCTCTCTTGCCTGGCCTCTGACAAAGCCTGTCTGTGGGGGGGGGGGGGGGGGGGGGGGCTGGAGCCTTTGTGTCACCCTGCTGAAGCATCGGGAGCACTGACGGCGTGGCAGGCGGGGGGGTGGGGGGGCAAGCGGCGCGGGGGACACTGTGAATGTGTGCCATTGTGCCCGCGGGGCAGGGCTCCTGTGAAGCAGCGTGCGAGAGTCGAGCGGGGGCCGTCTGTCTCCGGCTAACACAGATGAGCTCAAGAGCCCAGCGGCCGAGAGCACAGAGTCCTGGGCACCAGCGCTGCTCCATCTGCTTCCGCTGATGTTATAACACACACACACACACACACACACACACACAAGCATGTGTACACAGACACAACACACACACACACATAGAGAGACAGAGAGAGAGGGAGGGAAGGAGAGAGGGAGTGAGGGAGAGAGAGAGAGGGAGAGAGAGAGAGAAAGATAGCGAGAGCAGCTTCATGTGTACAAAAGATGCTTCTGTTAGAGAGTGGGGGCATAAGCTATGACAGCAATGGGCACAAACACACATCCATGGTGCAGACTTTGGGTCCCTCCCTAAAGAGTCCAGAGGGAGAGGGGGGCTAACGCTGGGCACCAGCAAGTATGACTAACTCTCCAAATATGCCCTCCTGCCCCCATTTTACGGCCAGTGCCCATCAGGAATGAGTAGACAAGTTGTCACACATTGGCACTGCGTCAGCATGTGTGTGAAGGGGATCTGAGTGAACAAGGGCCGCTCTCAGATAATAGCCGTAATATGATTTGGACTGGGTGGCGTGGTAGGGCTTCGGCAGGCCACAGGAGGTACACTATATTGCCAAAAGTATTGGGTCACCTGCCTTGTCTCCCACATGCACTTACTGTACAGTAAGTGACATTCCATTCTTAATCCGTAGGGTCATATGACGATGGTCCACCCTTTGTAGCTATAACTCTTCTGGGAAGGCTTTCCACAAGGTTTAGGAGTGTGTTTATGGGAATGTTGATCGTTCTTCCAGAAGCGCCTTTGTGAGGTCACACACTGATGTTAGATGAGGCGACTGGCTCTCAGTCTCCGCTCTAATTCATCCCAAAGGTGTTCTTTTGGAGGTCAGGACTCTGTGCAGGCCAGTCAAGTTCATCCACATCAAACTCTGTCATCCATGTCTATGGACCTTACTTTGTGCATTGGAACAGGAAGGAACCATCCCCAAACTGTTCCCACAAAGTTGAGAGCATGGAATTGTCCAAAATGTCTTGCTTTCAGAGTTCCTTTCACTGTAACTAAGGGGCCAAGCCCAGCTCGACGATGGCCCCTACCTGTTCCAACATGACTGTGCACCTGTGCGCAAAGCAAGGTCCATAAAAACATGGATGACAGAGTTTGGTGTCCTTACCTCAACCCAACAGAACACCTTTGGGGTGAATTACAGCAGAGACTGAGAGCCAGTCTCTTCGCACAACATCAGTGTGTGACCTCACAAATGTACCTCTGGAAGAATGGTCAAAAATCTCGTGGAAAGCTTTCCCAGAAAAGTTGAAGCTGTTATAGCTGCAAACGGTGGACCGACATCATATTAAACCCTATGGATTAGGAATGGGATGTCACTTAAGCTCATGTGGGAGTCAAGGCAGGTGACCCAATACTTTTGGCAATATAGCGTATGTGTAATTGCCCTGCAATATCTATTTGTGACATTGGAGGGGTGTAGCTTACATCACTCTGCTGTAAGCTACAACCTTATTTGTAATCCCACAAAAAATGGCACCAGTCAGACTGTGAGCTGTGGGTATAATGCTCTCAGTGAGAAGTCTTAACACATAAGCGGTTGGTAGTCCGTCATGATGACCATGAGAGATACAGTACATAGCATTGATCATATGAAAGTTAAAGCCAGTTCTATATTCTATTGGTGTTGGGATAAAGATGGGGGCCATAGATGGGTGTGGCATGATGAATTGTACCTAACGTCTCGGCGTAGGTCGCTCTCCAACCACGTCCTGAGACGGATACGTCAGTCCTGAAGACGATGAACATCTGATTGGAGGAGGCGCGGAGTCTGGGCGGGAGCACGGTTCCGCAGAACTGCCCCAACAACGGAGCCAAGGTGTTCCCTCCATCGTACACCGCCACGTAGTCATAGCGACAGTTGGACGACGCCTCCAGATGGAACGTGTTGAACCTTCAGGAAAAGAGAGTGAAAGAACAGCACAACAGCTTAACGCACAATAACACCATGCTACCTAAGTTGCGCAAACTTTCAACCTTCAACTTTAAAAATGAACCCCTCAATTTTTAGACTGATTACAGGAAATTGTGAGGAAATGTGGAGCTAAAAGATAAATGATCAGTTTCTGACAGGCATTGCAAACATGGCAATTATATAGAGTTCCACTGTTGGAGGTAAAATACAGATTGCACAACAGAACTGTATCTAAATATAACAGCGTTCCATCATGATATTGTACAGTCTGAGTCACGCTGCAGAAGGGGCTTGATTAGTAAGGTGAATAAGGCCCATGAGGAAGTGCTTCCTCTCTCCCACTGACACAGACACAATGCACAATGGCCAAGCTGTGTTTCCCTGGACTGCACAGAAAATCCCCATCTGCTGAGGAAAACAGCTGTTGCTGCCTGTCTGCTTATGGGAAGTGAAGTCAAAAACACAGGGGACAAAAACATATAATCTAATAGCATTAAAATGCCAAGGTAGCAACTCAACAGCTTTTACTTCCAACTCTCCCTGAAGCTAAATATGTGGGTCTCTTTTAAATATACGGTAGTATCTATCTTTATAGTCCTTCAATGTAGCATGTGACTACATTCACTGATACGGAATAAGGAAATTAAAATGAGAAACTAATTCAACAATTTGTTTTCTTTCATTCCTATCTCAGCATTAGGTCCGTTTCAAGAGAGTTCCATTATCAGTGTCATAGTGGTTCTGACAAGGTTTCCATTTTAACATTTCATGTGTTATCTTACTGCAGAGGAAGTAGTTAGGGAACAAAATAGAACGTTCAAGCATTGTTTTTGTTTTTCTTGTTGAAAGGGCCAGAAATACAGTTACACTGTCATCACTAGGCCAGCCAGGTGTGTTTTAAGGATGGCTGTTTTTACTGCATGTCTCACTCACTTGAGGTCAATGATGCGGTTGTTGCGGACCATGATGTGGTAGGTGCAGTTGATGTTGTGGTGGTAGTCGGCGATGGAGAGGGTGGGGCTCTGGACAGTCCCAGCAGTACTATTGTAGATCCCCCCGCAAGCTGGAGCAAAAGAACGACAGAGTCATTGACTGGATTCAGAACTTCCAGACTAAACATGTCCCATTTCACTAGAAGATTACATGAACCCTTCCCTAGCCATGGAGGCCAGTTGGGCCGGTGCTTATGTCTGGTTTCCATGGTGCTATGCGGACGAGAGTTGTAGACTCCCCATCACAGCACCCATTTTACAGCTAGATGGACTGATGACCTGCCTTGTCCAAGGGCAAGACGGGCAACATCAAGTGATCATCTGGACCAGTGATTTCACAATTGCCAATCTAACCCCTCTGACTACTTACAGTAACTACATGTTCTGCGTTTCACTACAAACTATACATTACCAGTCGTTACCTGTACTGTTCAATAAAAGCATTCCTTTTCAAATGTTTGTGAAACACTAAACGGTCACGGACAGCAAACAATGCCGTTCAGACCCCTGGCTTTGTGAATTGTGCCTTTGATCCCAGTGCCTCAGAGACCCTCCCCTCTCTCTGGGGGGGTCAGAGGGATGAGTCATCTTCAGACCCAGCAATAGTAGATGAGGTCCCCTGCGCTTTCAGAAGACCATAATGGCTGCTTTGTTTGAGGGCTGAAAGGGTGCTGATGGTGTTTTGAGAGGTATGTGGCCAACCATTAGCGTTGCCACAAGCCACAATTAAAATGGCCAGAGCTCAAGGGTGAAAATGAGAGATGAGACGCAGAGTCCTGAATGTGAGATGAAACTGTCTTTGTGTAGGCTGTGTGAGTGTGTGTCTTTTTGCAAACCTGTTCAAAAATGGATTTGAAAATGCACAAATGTTCATGTGAAGCTATGCGTATTTGTGTATGTGTGTGTGTATTTGTGTTTGTGTGTGTTTGTGTTGGTGTGTGTATTTGTGTGTGAGTGTGTGTGTGTGCGTGTGTGTGTGTATTTGTGTGTGCGTGTGTGTGTGCGTGTCTGTTTGTGTGTGTGTGCGTGTGTCCGCGTGTGCGTATTTGTGTGTGTGTATGTGTGCACGTGTATGTGTGTGTGCCACACTGGCATTCCCTCACCTATCCCCATATTCCCCATGTGCGGGGGTCCTCTCTCTCAAATCCCCTCCGATTGTTCTAAAAGCGCAGCGTCTTCCCATTCCGCACATTCCCCCATTGCAGGGGCTCAGCAAGGCCCGCCAGCATTCGTCCCCATCGTAAACAACCCCCCACACCCCCTCCTCATGCCCACGCCCTCCCTGCCACCAGTGCCAGGCGCTGTGCCCAGAGAACACCAGCAGCTAAAGCTGTGGTCAGTGGGCCCATTAGAGGCCCATCCATCACCAGACCTGATAGCCTGACCCTCCAGTCCCAAATCTGCTGACGCATTCGAGCTGGACTCTAGGTCTCTGGTTTATGCACAAACCTTTTAAATCACCGAATGTAAGACTGACAAACCTCAGGACTCGTGCTATAGGCATAGTGTCACTGGGTGAGCTCACACCTTGATAGCACCTACTGTAGGAGTGTTGTGTCTCCGTGTGTGACCTCTAAAGAACACTAGTCTGTTCAACTGCCTGCGCTAAACAAATCCTTCATACATGTACCTTATATTAACAAATAAAAGAGTTAAACAGTAGAAAACTCATTGGTCTTCTGGCAAAACTAAAAGTGAAGGCGTGTCTTGTTGTTTCATTTGGATGGGTGGTGCCAGGCAAACACTCACGGATGGCTGTGTACTCTGCCAGGAATCCCTTGTCCTGGACGATGGAGTCCGAGTAGAAGTTGACCAGCATTGGGCCAAAGGTGGAGAACTTTCCGGGGACGGTGTTGCCGCAAAGAGTGGCCATGGGGATTCCAGACATGGAGGCGCCGTTGTAGATCTTCACTCCATCGTACAGACATGTGGAGTGAGCTAAACACATTACACAGGACATTATACTGACAAGGAGACATGCCAGTGTGCGAAGAAAATGTACTTTGTTATCAAAATGAACAATTACAAACACATTCAATTAACAAAATGTCAGAGTTCGCCAAACTAAAGGAGACTCCTACATTCCACTTGGAAGGTCCGGAATGTCAGCACGATGACGGTCTGCGCTCCAGCGTTAAGCAGGTAAGAGCAGTTGGAACGGGAGGGGTAGGTCTCAGGATAGTTGGGCGAAACGACGCGACCCTGGGATGCAGAGAAGTTGGCTCCACAGCCTGAGAAAATGAATAGAGATAAAGAGGGGTTAAAAGGGACCCATGGAGAATGGAGGGACTGGTCATTTTGATACTGTACATGTCATTTTTTCGCTCATCAATGGACTGTTAACTACTGAAATTGACATTGACAACTGACATTAGAGACAATGATCATCATTGGACTGCATGTCACTTAAATGCCATTTGTTGTTGTCAGTGGGGGTGTGTTAATGGGTGTGTGTATATAAAATGGGTTACACTGCTACATTGGGGCACACTGAGGAAGGCACACTCTGAAACACGTCTGTGCAAATAAAAGTGAATTTATGCATAGTGCGGCCTCTCCCCTACTTGACTTGAATGGATGAACTGGCAAATACATAGTTTATGCTATTTGCGGCATGCAGTGCAAGTACACACCCCTTCATTTCACACAGCCTATTATGGAACCTATACTGTTAAAACGACGAAGAACATTAAAATCCATAGGGTAGAACATTTTATTATGTTCTTGTCACATTTTGACACAATTCCTCTTGTGATTCTTCCTTTTAAGTCCCGTGATTGGGATGGGCTCTGAGAGGAACCGTGTGAAGCGGCACTCACGTGTGTAGTAGGAGAAGCTGAAGCCCTTGCCAGCGCTGTCTGAGGACTGGAAGCGAGTGGTGATGACGTTGAAGGGAGCAATGATTCTCGCTGGTGCAGTGTTGCCACAACCAGTGGCCAAAAGCCCAGTGTTCGTTTCTTCATCACCAGACCATACCTAGAAATGGAAAAGAAATGAATTGGAAGATATAAGAATTTGTATCAATTCATTAATGCTTTAATGCTTCAAAACATCTGTCATGTGTCAAGTGCCTTTCCAAACTTTCCAAGTTTGAGTATTTCCAAACTCAATGGCATGATTTGTAACAATGCTAGCAATTTCACCTTCAAAAACAGCTCAACAGCTCATTGCTCCTTGTTTAAAGGCAGAGGCTCACATTGATACAGCATATCTCATTCCTGTTACTGTAGTTCACATTTCTAGTTTAGGAATAACACTAAGCTATGTTGCCTTCTTACTTGAGACAATTCACCAACAGCCAGTCTTAGTTTTAGTCTTAGTCAGATAATATAGTCCTATGCTATTACACTCTCTGGGAAGTGGTAGAGTGGTCTCCACTACCTACCTTAACGAAGCTATTCTGGCACTGTCCACTGGCGTCTGGGATCTGGAACTCGCTGTTGAAACTCATCTCCAAGTGGTTCCCTTCATGAGCGATGACGGTCCAGGAGCACTCAACATTGGTTGGGAAGTTCTGCGGGTAGTTGGGCGATTTGATATCGCCAGAGTCCGCATGAATAATGCCACCACAACCTATAGAGACCGAAAGAGTTCAGAGGGCCTTCAAGACAACCTGCAGATTAACTTATTATTGAGAAGCCCTGCAATGAATACTGAATCATTTTGTACCTGAGGAGTCTGCAGACCAAGTGGCAATGAAACCTCCACGGCTAACGATACTGTCAGCCAGGAAGACGACGGCTAGCTTGTTGGACCCCGATCGGACTGTTCCGGGAGAGTTCTCGCCACAGTACTGTCCAATAATGGGTGAGCCTGGAGATCCTCCATTGAAAATGGTGACAGAGTCCCAGCGACATGTGCTATGTTCTTCCACATGGAAGTAGGTGAACGTGAGCTGCATGGAAAAACAACCGTTTTAATGCTTTAACTCTGACAAGGGGTCTTGGTGCCTTACACAGATAGCTCAGTTAAATACTTTTTTTTGTTGTTTAAGGACAACATTCACATAATAAATGTTTCTGGGAGGGATGCTTTTATTGTGGAGTGTGGCACTCACAGTGATGGTGTGGCCCTGAGGGGCCTCTAAGAGCCAGGCACAGCGGCTGGGCCCGGGGTATTGGTTTGGATAATCAGGACTGGAGATCGCTCCACCCTCTCCGGTTTGCAAACCACCACATTCTGGAGGAGGGGAAAGAACAAACACGTCAACCAATGGTCAAACTGTCAGTGCAGTTCGTTAGAACACAGTTGTGATAGTTAGTCAGAACACAGCTGCGAAATATCTTTCAATTTAGAAAACTAAGACATTTCTGAGATACCTGCCTACCTGAGAAGTAATATGTTGCCTTAAAGCCTAGATCTACCGTAGCACTGTCACTCAGGAAGTGAACCCAAAGCTCCGGAGTGAACACCGCTATTGGCACACCAGGAACTGATTGACCACAGAAGCGACTCAAGAGCTCCCCATCTGAGTTTCCTAGAGGAACAAGTAGAAAACAAAACATTTCAGTATCTGTATTTGTTCTGTTGCCTGCTAATAATATCACAGCGCCCTCCTTGTGCTTGGAGGTGAAAATGCCATTTGACTTACCTAGGCGGAATTCAATATAGTCGTAATCACAGGTTTGATGATGTTCCAAGTGTAGGTCATTTATTATGACTACGATGGAGGAATTCACATGATTGGGATTTTGAAGCAGCCACTCGCAGTTCAGTGTGTTGGTGTAGTTGCCCACGCCATAGTTTGGCGATGTGAAGTTTCCTCCATCTGGGCCTGTGATCAGTCCTCCACACACTATGGGAAAAACAAAAAAAAACAAAAACTATGAGTACAACTCGGAAAGAGGGAGAACCTTAATCCTTATTTCACATTCAATAGCAACCCACACAAGCAAGACAATGCAATGTCCCGTCACTACACTAAAATGACATGAACATTTCAAAAGCCATGTAAACACTTTGCATTATTCATGTTTGTCTGTTTTACATTGTGACGCTCCAAAGACAACGCTCCCCTCTCACCTGCTGCCTCCTCGGAGGAGAAGTCCGCGCTGAAGCCACCGTTGGAGACGGAGGAGTCCGTGCGGAACACAACGGTCATGGTGTTCCCGCTGGATCGGATCTCATAACCAGCGGCCACGGTGCCACACAGACGCTCCAGGCGCGGGGCGTTAGACACAACGCCGTTGAAGACCTTTGAAAGGCAGAGGCCCACAGCATCACCATTACAGAATACTTAACTGCACTACAGTACAAGACCGGCTCTTCCTGAAACTTTTATGAGTTACATTACTGCAGCATCACTGGTGCAATAGAAGATCTGTTCAACATGCTGAAACACTGCTCCCAGACCAACACTATATGAAATCTATCTCTCACCTGCCTAGAGCACTGAGGTATGCTGTATTCTTGCACTGACTACTACAAGAAAAAGCCCTGAAATATCCTAAAAACTAGATCTGTCTGTGCTTCCTTCTGCTACATGTGAAGATAAAGATCATTACTAGCAAAATAGTCCACAACCCAGAAAACTGTGTAGAACCAAACCCCAAACCCTCTCCCAGAGCATATAGCATGCATACAGTATGTACTGTAGAGGTACACTCAGGAACAGGGCCTTACATCCACATAGTCATAGTTGCAGGAGCTGGAGCCCTGGCCCTCTAGCCGGAGGTCGTTGATGGTGAGGGTGACCCTGCGGCCGTAGGGCACGCTGATCTCCCATCGACAGGTGCGGCTGTGGGGGTACAGGTTGGGGTAGTTGGGCGAGGAGATGGTGCCCGAGGGGACGTTGAGTTCCCCTCCACATTCTGTCCGACAGAGAAGAAGGAACAGAAGAGCTTTAGAGAACACTAACGGAGACAGGTACAGAAAAGAGAAAGTGAAACAGAGGGGACTCTGAGCCACTCTGCACCTGCAAGTATGGATCGATGATGACTTACAGTAGTTTGAAAAACGTGTGAACTGAAAGGGCGGGCGCAGGGAACAGGAAGTGTGAGAAAACAAGGGGGAGGAAGTCAGTAAGCGAGAAGAAAGAGTTTGTCAGGGAGGTCACCCACCCTCCACGCTGGCCTGGAACGTGAGACTGAAGCCTGGTGCATTGCCACTGCTGTCACTGACAAACTTCACGTAGGCAAAGCTGTCGCCAGTGTCCATGGGATTGGGCATGCTGTTACCACAGTGCTTCCCCAGCAGCCGGCCTGGAGACAGACACAACGGAGAAGCGATCAGCAAGGAGCTCAAAGAAAGGTAGTGTCGTAAATGAAAAGGTTGTGTGTGTTGTCTTTCTGTGAGATGTTTGGTATTGTGCGCTTACCTGAGGCATTGTACTCGCGGATCTCCACGTAGTCACTGGAGCAGTCTGAGGAGCTGGTCAGGTTGAAGTAAGAGTAGCTAAGGGTGAGGTAGTGGCCAGTAAGACCATGCAGGTACCACTCACAGTTGGAGCCGTCAGGGTAGTTGGTGTTTGGAAAGCCTGGGCTTCGAACTGTCCCTTGCAGGCCAATGAATGTGCCAGTACAGGTGGCTGGGAGTCAAAAGGGACAGTTATATCAGAGAGGCTTAAAGCGGATCAAGGAGCTTTGGTTATATCAACCACTTTAAAACATTTTGAGTTTAATTTCTCATATTCACATCTACTCTCTGTTGTATTAGGTGCAAATACAGCTCATAAAACGACCAGTATGCAGGCATACTAAGGAGGCCTTATGGTACGATACTGAAGTAAACGACACTTGCAATTCACAACATGGTATGTACTCGGTATGTACAATATGTCTGGTATGTCTACATGCTGTGTACACATGACAAATTGAGTGAGGGACATTTCTTGAGCACACACTCACCAATGGAGTACTTGATCTTGAAGCCCTTGTGTGTGACACTGGTGTCAGTGCGGAACCGCAAATACATGGAAGCGCCGGTGGAATGCTGGGTAGAGGGCCGCGTGTTTCCGCAAAGCCTGGCGATGTAGTCCGAATCAGAGCTAGGGCCATCGCGGACCTCCAGGTAGTCATACCTACAGCTGTGAGAGATGGAGGAGTCAGGTGAGAGAGCTACAGCAACAATTGGCACCAGGGGCCTATTGCACAAAACTAGGATAAGGGATTAACCCGGGATATCTTGGTTATGCTGGCTCAATTTATCCGTGATCCAGTTACACAAAAGCGGGATAGGGGGCAGCAGGATATGTTATGGTATAAGTTACCATGGCGATTTATTCTGTGGAGCTAGCCTGCTCCTGACCAGGCTCACAGCCAAGATAAGTTGATTCTAATGGTAATTACATAATCTGATTGGTTCAGCTAGCTGTCATTCAAATGAGACCTCCACGTGATTTTTTTTAAAGAGCTGTAGATTCCATTTATATATTATTTGCAACATGCATTTACTTGCAAAACACAGCAGAATGTCTGCCTAATACCATATGGATGTAATTTAAATTATGGTGGCCTTATAATTAATAACATAGCCTACTCGTTGTTTGCTTCTTTTTTGACAGATGTTTGATGAATAGGCTGCTGTAGTAGTTGATTGGAAGTGGAGGGGACATTTTTCGAAGGTGTTTTGAACTAATTCGGCTTTTAAGACAAATTAAGATACTTTGTGCATCTTTGCGGTGGCAAAGCGCTTCCTAATGACGTTGCGTGCCGCGACAAGGAAGCTCTCACACACGTGGGTGCATACGTAAATTTGCATTCAGTTGATCTGCCACACCTACTCCCGCTATGTAACAGAAATAATCATGATCCCCCATCCAAAAAAGTAAAACTTTACCTCGTTGTTAGTCTATATCAAAAGCGGTTATTCACTTTGTGTGCAAGACGCTATTTTTCGCGTCTTTTTTATTCCAACCGTGAGTTATTTGGGGGAGGAACGACAACGCGCACACATACCGGATAACTTACACCTGGCTTGATGAATCCGTGTCTGCTTATCCTGGATTGGTCTTTGTGCAACCAATTCAGCCGGTATGCTCTTGTTTAGGATTCAGTGAGCGCAGCTCAGTAACTTATCCCGGATATCTTAATTCTGCTTTTGTGCAACGGGCCCCAGGTTGTTTGTTTGTTTGTTTTGTTTTGTTTTGTTTTGTTTTGTTTTGTTTTGTTTCCTTGAGACCGTAGAGTGGGGGGTGGGAGATGGCTTTTGTGCAATTTGTGTTTTCTATACCATTTAACACTACCTGTCATACATTATGGAATGTACTCTATATGTCTGAATGATATGGTGTGATATAAATTGGCACCAGAAACATTTCCACATCTGGCAGAAACATCTCATTATCCTTCACAATGTCAATCAGTGTGTCTCCTTGGTGTCGTTCTCTGTATTAGGCTCAATGTACTGTAGAAGTCATACTCTGTATTAGGCTCAATGTAAAAGTCATACTCTGTATTAGGCTCAATGTAAAAGTCACACTCTATATTAGGCTCAATGTAAAAGTCATACTCTGTATTAGGCTCAATGTAGAAGTCATCCTCAAAGTCGATCTGCACTGCCTCGCCGTTGGGCACCGAGATGACCCAGATGCAGTCGACGTTCTGTGGGTAGTTGGAGGGGTAGTTGGGTGAAGTGATGTAGCCTGGTGGATCTGAGTCGTCCAACGGGATGTGTCCTCCACAAGCTGTCAGAAACACAAATGGTCACTCACTTTACATATCTCGAGGAGCAGAAGAACATGGACCCTGGTCATAGTACAAGTAGAACTAATCTGTTTATTGTAGGGGAGATTGTTACACCAAATAGATTCATACTGTAAAAAAACGAACACATTTCACAAGGTAATCCGAATTTCACTAATGCACTTTTGACAGCATATTACATAACTAAAGGCTTACTGGCCAAGCGGGAAAAGGTCACAAAGTGACAGGCCCCTTACCCTGACTGTGTGCTTCAAAGGTCAGCTTGAAGCCTTGACCTTCATTGGAGCCGTCCGAGACGAAGCGCACATGGAGGTTGTTGTCCGTGGTCTGGACGAAGGGCGGGGCACTGGATCCACACAGACGGCCACCGAGAGAAGGAGCTGATGCGTCCGGCCCGTTCCTCAGCTGGGACACACAGACGCACACAGATGATTTGTAAAACACCTCATAATTCACAACCTCTACTACATTATGTCAGTGTCACAGATGTATGCTTTATAAATACCCAACATTACACCTGATTTTCAATGTGAATCTGACCTGGGCACACCGCTGGAGTGACACCCATATCACATAAATAGTCAATAGAACTTGATGTTTGGCAGTACACAAGTGTACTGATTTGGCCTTCAGCACCCTCCATTGTAAAACATTACTGTACGGGAGTACTTCCTGATAAGGAGATCCACTCTCCTGACTCTGATCCACTCTCATAGCAGGGGATCCCCATATTTATGGTGGCAGGTGACTGCCTTATCATACTCAACACCCTTTCTTTTACTCTCTAATAAAATGTCCTCACCTCCACGTAGTCCCCACTGGTGCAGCCGGTACTGAAGCCCTGCACCTGGAAGGGGTTCTGGAAGTTGACAAACACCCTGAAGCCAGAGGAGACCATCACGTGCCAGCTGCAGTCCTGGTTGGATGGGTAGTTCTGGGGGTAGCGAGGGGTGCTGATCACCCCACGATCTGTGTGGATTAGCCCACCACACCCTGTCCATAGAGAATACAGGCAATGTCAACATGATGAAGTGGATAAAGTGGAGTGCATAACTAATGGTTGAGGCATGTCTCAGGGTTCCCACTCAATGACATTGATACAAATTTCAAACCATTGACTTACATGTATTTTGAGTCACAAAGCTTTAAAATGTATTTTACAAACATGACTCACTGCTGAATATTGGAATTATATTGCAGTCAGGCATGAAGTTTAACAGACATGAAGTTAATAAAAACATTGTCTATCTAACATCTTTCTTGAATCTGGCCTGGGCTGAACCATCACCTCTAGAGTAGGAGGCGTTGAAGCCCTGCCGAATGACACTGCTGTCAGTGGTGAAGCGGATAAACATGGCATCCCCTGTGGAGTGGATCGATCCGGGCAGCTCTCTGCCACACAGGTTTGCCAAAAGGGGTGACAGGTTGGTCTCACCTAAGAAAACACACAGTTGAGCAGTTGAACAAATCTGGTGGGTCGTTTCACCTTTATCATTACAGAGTGGACAACAGGTGACAATACAGCTAACTCTGGCTCATTTAAAGTCTATTGTCTGTTGATCAATGAACACTGCCCCAAAGAGGACTGTCCCTATAGAAAGAAAGAAAGAAAGAAAGAAAGAAATACTCTGTATATTCTGGTCTCAACCCTCTTACCATCTCTGATGGACAGGCTATCGAAGAAGCACGAGGATGAAGACTCTATGTCCATAAACAGCAGGTTCAGCTCCACAATGGAGTCCGGCGAACGGATGACCCATGAGCACTCAAGGTTATTGTCATAGGAGCTTGGCCAGTTGGGGGAAAATAGGAAGCTGGGTGTGTCCTGTGGTATAAGGGCTCCACCACAAGCTCCTGGAAACACAGACAACCATAAGGTGTAAGGACAAACACACACACACACACACACACACACAAAACACAAAAACTGACAGAAACAAACACATACACATACCTATCAAGCAACACTATAATCATGAGTAAGACACCACCTTCACTGTTGAAACATTGCCAGGCATGATTACCCTACCTGGAGCAATAGTTGGAATGGGCCCTGAGTGCTGGACAGCTGTCCACTCAACAAGGAATCCTCTGCCGTTGATAACGCCGTCTGACCTGAACTCCAGTGTCACTACACTTCCAGAGCTCCTCACTGGATCAGGCAGGGACAGGCCACAGAACATGCCCATGGGGATGGCATGTACATTGGGTCCATCAAATATCTGAGAGGTACACAGGGGCAAAAACATGAATTTGAATTTTGCTATATGCTGCCCATTTAAGGAAAGTAACTTGGGACTGCTGGTTAGCGCAGAACAGTCTTGAGTGAAAAGCTACACATTTACTGATACTGTAGATCTGCCAATGAAACCTCTGTATTAACTAAAATCATGTAATACACATGTTGATATCGGATCTTGTATTGGAATTTTATATGAGATCATGCAAGTCTTGGCCTATTGGGAAAGCAGAAAAAGAACAGAAAAGTGTACCTTCAGGTTGTCATAGTAGCAATCATAGAGATCCTCGATATCAATATCCAGGAAGCGGATGATGATGTAGTAGTCGGAGTCCACAGAGATGGTCCAGCGGTAGTCTGCGTCGTTGGGGTAATAGGCGTGCGGCCACAGCGGGGACGCTATCTGACCCGTGGAGCCAGTGAGGTCGTTCCCGAACACTACAAAAGACGGCAGCATGAGAAGTTGAAAAGATAAACGCAGGCTCCAGGTTACCAATAATCCCAGAAACTCAGAGGCCTAAGTTGAAAGATGGACAAAGTGCATATGCCAAGTCTAACTTAAGTTAATTTAACAATTAGGCAAAAATTTACTTTGAGCACCACCTTAAAGCAAAGCATTGATGAGTCAGTCCAATGCGCCTACATGCAAAATGATAAGCTGTTGAGAACTTTGCACTTTGCCTGCCTTTTAAATGAGTGTTGGATACAGATGAGGTTGAATAGTTTAAGATTGATTCAGATCAACATAACTTGTGTGGGTATAGGCATTGATCTGAAGGACCAGATTTGGTGCTTGTGTTTGTAAACCTTAACCAAAGGCATTATGAAGTGTCAACAGAGTGTAGAGAGTGTATGTCACACAGTAGTACAGTATGTCCACTATGATCGCTGTGTTGGTGATTTTGTTTTCTGAGGGTTAGGAAAGTGCTCCAGCCATTAAAATAAAAGATGCTGGTCTTATTCTCTAACACAAAATACAGTTTAGCCCTAACATTAAACATTATTCCTAAGACCACATGAGCATGCCTTTACTAGAAGTACTCACTGAGAGAGAAGGTGGCTCTGAAGCCAGCTCCACTGACCGACGCGTCAGACACAAACTTGACCCAGAGTACGTGGCCCATTAAAGATGTGTAGTTGGAGGGCAGGGAGCTCCCACAGAAGCGTCCAATCAGAGGACCCGTGGCGTTTCTCTCCCGGATCTCCACATAGTCATTGTTGCAGTTGGAACTTGCCTGGAGCTGGAACATTCTATCAAAAAAGAAGCGGGAAAGTCAAGCTTTCATGTCAAGCGGAATCAAAATGCAGATGGCAATCATGATATGATGAGATGAATCAAAGAAGCTCACGTGAAAGAGATTTGCAAACGGTTGCCAGGAGAGCTGTATATTTGCCACACACACTCGATGTTGCTAGGATAAGCGTCAGGGAAGTTAGGACTGTTGAAGGCGCCGGACTCCATGTGAAAGTTTCCACCACAACCTAAGAGACAGATTGAAATAGAGAGGAGAGAAGAGAAGAGAAAGGAAGAGAGGAGAAGAGAAGAGGAGAGAGGAAAAGAGAAGAGAAGAGACAAGAGGAGAAAAGAAGAGGAGAGAAGAGAAGAGAAGAGAAGAGAGCCAGAGAAGACGGGATATGCCAGAAAATGATTCTAGCCTTGTCCAGGATACGTTAAACACATTTTTAATTAAAATAAAAAATGTTCTTTGTCTCCTACTTGAAGTAGAGCCTAAGTAAGTGGCTCTGAATCCCTTCTTTGAGACTGAAGAGTCAGAGTTGAAGTTGACGACCAGCGCATTGCTGAATGATGTGATTGGGTGAGGGACCTCTACTCCACAGAATTTTCCTGAGGGACAAGTTCAAGACAGATTGAGTTATGGTGTCACAACAGGCTTCTGCAAATTCTCTAAACTCTAAACTTGTTATGATGAAAAGTCTGAATGCCTTTTTTTACCAACTAATGGTGCCTGGGCGTTATCCCCATCCAAGACCTCCACAAAGTCATGGGAGCAGTTTCCATTGTTCATCTCCAACTCAAAGTCAGCGAATGACAGGGTCACATGGTTAACTACACAGGGTCAAAGTTGAGGAGAACATGGACATCAGAATCAGGCTAAAACAGATAGAATGGATGTGAAGAGCGAAGCGCAGCAATATAAATGGCTAATTACATGGGTCCTGGGCTTTGATGATCCAGCTGCACATCTGATTGGCTGGGTAAGGGTATGGATAGCGAGGGGAAGCGATGGCTCCACCAATGTCATCGGTTGAAATAGTGGATCCACACTCTGTAACAACACACAGACATTCATATTGCAACAGCAAGGTAATGATGAGAGATCAACATACAGTTTATTGCATTTACTGCATATCCGGCATATCTAGTAGCTCTATCTGGTATCTGGCATCCACTGTAGCAAGATGAGTCCTTTATATAGGTGTAAGTACAGTATGTAAATGTGGCACTTGATTATCACATGGTATTTTGTTTGAGTAAAACACTTCTATTTCCCCCGTTTACAACGTAAGCAAAAGCATAGCATGTTTGTCTGCCCAGGGCAAGTGAAGAGAAAGCTCATTTGATTCAGCAGGCCTCTTCCTCTTCCTCCTCCTCTTCCTCTCCTCCTCACCTTCAGAGAACTGGGCGCTGAAGCCGCGGTGGGTGCGACTGCTGTCGGAGCGGAAGCGCACGTGGATGACGTTTCCTGTGGAGCGGATGGCATCCGGACGCACCGAGCCACAGACCGCCGCCAAGAGAGGGGACGCAGCGCTGGGGCCGTCATGGATCTGTGGGTCACCGAGGAGGAACACGTGAAACGGAGGAGGAGACAGAACACACAGAGGAGACAGAGAGAGAGACAGAGAGAGAGAGAGAGAGAGAGAGAGAGAGAGAGAGAGAGAGAGGGGTAAATGACCAAGATGGAATTTAGCCTTTGATTTGATACTTGTGTTTCTCTTAGATCTTACACTTTTGACTGGACTCTCAAAGCTTAACTTTAGTTCGTAATGTTCCTTATAACTGATACTTCCATTGCCTTGTGAATTCATTCTTCTGTGGGAGACTAGCCTAGTTCTTAAAGTTTGATACTTCTGTTTCAGTAACTGGTGTCTAGATGGCAAATCATGTGATTTGTGTGACGATAGAAATGTTCTTAATGTCTTTGGTTCTTAATTAACTCATTGTATTGACCAAGTCATGCGTAGTACAGAGAAAGTGTATTGATACAATGAAGCAATGATGTTATGATACGATGCAAGGTATAAATGTGTGTATGCAAGACAACTGATTATCTCTTGGGTGTACAGATTTTGTCTCTGTATCCTGATTTCCTGATGAGACCTCTCTGCGCAGAGATGAATAAACTACTAACTAAACTACTAAGAAAGACAAAAATCTTATTTCAGACTTCAGTACTTATAGGTCGCTAAGCTACATTTCTTCCACAAGAGAAAGAAAGAGGAAAGAAAGAAAGAAAGAAAGAAGATAATGCTAGTTTCGGGTCAAAATGTAAACCTTTCACAACATTCAACATTCCGTTAAAACGGTACAAGATTGACATGAATAGCAATACCAATCCCTGTCTTTTTAAATTTCTCTTGGTCAGACCTAGTTGTGAAGAGCCTCACTGCAGGGCTTTGCATGACGCAGCGTTAATTTAGCGCACCACTGACCTCACAGACAACGGCTGACTAGACTACTGTCCAGCCAAGAAGACCACAGGATGTGGGCCAGTGCACAGCAGAAGGCCAGAGGAACAGGAAGACACTCAAGACACTCATGTGGACTGATGGGGAACAATGGATCTAAAAGCGTGCTGTATCACTGGATACAAGTTTTCAAATCATGAAATAGAATTGAAAAATAAATACCCAATTAAAATGGACGTTGTAAAAATGAACATGAAATGAGACAAATTAGTTAGAGAAAAAAGGCATCGATAACCAGCCAGCGCTCAGGCAGACAGAGAGACTGTGGTGTGGTCAACACTGATAAGTGGTGACAGACATCAACTACTACAGTATGCCAGCTGCTGCTCTTGGAGATGAGTACATTGGTGTCATCTAAGACGGCTGTCTGTGGTAAGAGTACCACTGCCAAAAAGATGCCAGGACCATGACCGTGCAAAATGTAGCTACATGAGGCTATTAAAAATTGTAACCACAATCAACAACGACCTCTTTATCCGTTCTATTCACACCATGCTTTTCCTGTTACTCACTGAAGGCCCTGTTTTGAAGAGGGCTAAAAGGCCTGTCCACACTGCCATTGTTAACTACAATGAAAAGTGTAGACGTTCAAAGAGGTTCCAGTTAAAGCTGTCTTTATAGTTAAAGACATACTTTAGTTGTATATACTTATAGCTATACTTAAAGGGTCACTGCACCCTAAAATAGGTGTTTTGAGCTGTTGATTGATTGAAAATACTCATAAGTGGTGAACTGTACTATTACCAGGGTTAATATTGACAAAAATCGTGTTTCTCGACAAACGTAACATTTCGTCTGATTTTGTATTGGAGATATTGCTCTCTCGCGCATACTACCGTTTGAAAACATGCCATGGCATGTTGGTCCAAAATACTATTGGAATGATGACGTTGTCCTGCACTTCTAGTCCGACACTACGTCACCGGGTCGTTACAAATTAGGACTGAAACGCCCCAACACCTGCTGCCCTGATTAGCCTACCTGTGATAAGCCATGTCTGCAGCACTCATTCCCAGATTGACACGAAATCACCATGGTTGATTGGTTGCAGCAGTGCTGCACTCTCTCTCCAAATTTCAGAACGTCTCGCCCATTTTGAAAGCCGTTTTCAGAAATGTGAAGTGGGTGGAGTTATGGGGTGAAGTAACTCTTTAAAGCAATATAGGGGTCATTCACATATGTGTGTGGACATGAGAGGCATGGGCACTCACCGCCACATAGTCCCAGGTGCAGTTGGAGTGGTTCTCAATGTCCAGGTCTGAGAAGTTGAAGAGGACCCGGTGGCCTTCGTCCACGGTGATGACCCAGGAGCAGTCCACATTGTTGGGGTAGTTGTTGGGGTATGAGGGGGAGTGAATCTCTCCATTGGGGGCGTTCACCGCACCACCACAGCCTGAGGAAGTCCACAGGTAGATGTATGAGTTACTTTTTTTGTAGCACATCTGTGAGGCTGATCTCACATCTGGCCTGCTAATACTACACACTGGACATCTGAGTGTGATTAACTATTCCAGATTGAGAGGGATCATTTTCTTTAGGCTACAGTATTAGGTCTCTCTCTCTGTGTGTGTGTGTGTGTGTGTGTGTGTGTGTGTGTGTGTGTGTGTGTACAGTATCTGTGCTGTATTCACAGTTGAAATAGTGTCTGTGTTTATGCGTGTCACTGGATGCGTGTGTGTAGTGAGCCCCACCTCCATGGATCTCCTCATACTTTGCGCTGAACCCACGGCCGCTGACCACTGAGTCACTCCTGAAGCGGACGGTCATGAGATTGCCGGTGCTGGACACCACCAGGGGGTTTCCAGGGGGACGTGTGGTGCAGAGCTGGGCCAGACGTGGGGCCGACTGGTCAGGCCCACCATACACCTGGGGTCAAGGGTCAAGGTTCAAAGGTCAGTAAAATGTTTTGTGAGCATGAATAAAAAAGTGTAATCAATGTTTTTATCACCACAGGTGTAACGTTATGGGCCCACTTGCCCTTCCTCATACATGAAACAACTAACACATAGCACATAGATATACCCATTAGAGGGAACACCTGACAAGTCACATGATACAGGTGATTAGCTAAAGTGCAAAGTGCAGACTGCAAAGTGTCAAGTGCTTTGTAACATATACTGTAGCTTTTGTCTAGTCTCATTAAACCACTGAAGTTCACTTTCAGGAAGTTCCTTCCTGAAGTTCATTCACATTTTGTGAAAGAAAAAATGCTGCAGTTCCATCCAAGATCAACAGGCCTAACATTTTCTCAAAAACACTATCACTATTTGGAGACTGATAACAGCACAGACATTCAATGTATGTAAACAACTGCACGCGCAATGCAGGATGCCTGACCGTCACCAAAATAGGACAAAACTTTAAACTGTTAAAATGGCCACTACAAAAACATGAGGACATTAGGGAGCACAGCCTCAATACCCCCCAAACCAACACCCGCATATCTGGGGAGGCAGACTTTAAGTGGCTGGATAGTCAGTGAAGGATTATTGATAGATTGTGTGTGTGTGTGTGTGTGTGTGTGTGTGTAGGCCCATGGTGTGTGTGTCTGTGGTGTGTGTGCAGGCCCATGGTGTGTGTGCAGGCCCCTGGTGTGTGTGTATGTCCGTGGTGTGTGTGTATGCCCGTGGTGTGTGTAAGCAGGGCTGGTGTGTGTGTGTGCAGGACCATGGTGTGTGTGTGCAGGGCCGTGGTGTGGGTGTGTGTGCAGGCCTGTGGTGTGTGAGGCTGGGGACTGAGCCACTGGTAAAGCCAGATCTCTAAGCTCCACTTTCTGCCCCGCCAGCTTCATTCAGTGTTCCAGTGGCAGTCAGCATTCCACAGGGCTGAGCAGCATAGCAGATCACACACACACACACACACACACACACACACACACACACACACACACACACACACACACACACTGAGTCGGACCACTGAACTCACAGAGTGGGCCAGGATAGCGAGATACACACATACATACACACACACACACACACACACACACACACAATCTGATACAGTATCTGATCGGATATGATATCACATTCACAAACATTCTCACCCTCACACACAGGAGACAACACAATGCAGCACTCATATTATTTACTTTTGATCATATATACAGTATACTAAAAATGCAAACATATACAAATATTCATGAAGTAATATATCTCCAAAATGTGCTAGACTAAGAGAAACACAAAGGTGCACACACACACACACACACACACACACACACACACACACACAAGCTGTTGATGAATGGACTTTGTTTTTCCCTCTTCTCTCTCTCTCTCTCTCTCTCTCTCTCTCTCTCTCTCTCTCTCTGTAACTTGATCATTCAATTCAACAGCAGCCAGTAAGGCTTTCATTTCAGATTACCTCTGATTACCATTGTTCCTTGGTTTCAGAGGCTTTTGGAAGCCACCTCTAACTTAGTCCTGATTATATCAGTAAATATTACTGCACAAAATGTACCCAAATATATTACTGTATATGTCACACTGCTGACTTGTTTGAAATGGAGTCTTCCCCGTTGCTTAATTCATACATTTCCTGACTGTAAACAATGCATGGGGACACACAGTATCTTAGTGTTATCACTTACACTAAGCATGAGTGTGTGTGTGCGTGTGGTCCACAAGTACCACATGACATTAGACAGAGGCCAGTGTTGTCAATTCACTTAGCATGAGTGTGAGTATGTGTGTGTGTGTGTGTGTGTGTATGTGTGTGTGTGTGTGCGTGCGTGTGTTCCATGACATTAGACGGAGGCCGGTGACCCCCTCTGCTTGGCCGTACCTCCAGCAGGTCGTAGTTGCAGTCAGGGTGGTACTCCACATCAAACTCGTAGATGGTAAGGGTGATGCTGGTGCCAGGGTCCGTCTCGATGTACCAAAGGCACTCCCGGTTCTCTGGGTACCTGTCCGGGTAGCCTGGGCTGGTGAAGTTCCCATGTGGATCAAAGAGCTCCCCCCCACAACCTGCAGGGGTCAGTATTGAGTCAATGACACAAGCAGGTATTACCCATTCCCCCACATTTTTATGCTAGAAGAATATTGCGAAATATTTCATGCGAGTCCCATTCTGTTCGCATGGAAAGTCATATCAATAAATTCAGATCAATTCCCTGTCTGGCCAGACATAATCCCACATCACTGGTAAAACATGAAGTCATTGGTGGTCCATTTCCCCAAGTGATCAAATATCTTGTTGGAAAGTTGAATGCGTCCAATAAAACACACATCTAAATGCGCAAATTTGTACATCATGATTCATCCACTCTTGCATCTGGGACCTATAAAAACAGATGGGAAAACACACACACACACACACACACACACACACACACACACACACACACACACACACACACACACACACACACACACACACACACACACACACACTCACACTCACACTCACACTCACACTCACACTCACACTCACACTCACACTCACACACACACACACACACACAGGCAAGCACCACACCCCAGGCTGCAGTCTGGGCAGCTTGTTTTACAGTGATCTAGGGAGCGCTACTGTATTCCCCCGAACTGCAGTGAGATGCACATGACAAGCAATATCAACTCAGCTCTCCTCCGAAGGAATTCTTAGGAGCACAAACCCTGTCAACCTTGACACCTCTCAGAAAAGTGAAATTGTTGTTTCTTTTTCCAGTCAGCACTACAGTATCTCAGCACCATCTCTGACAGTGAGTTCTTGACCCATTCCACTAGGAGCAAAACAAACCATGGTGACATGAATACCCTCCTCATGGCTCTCTGGTGAGTCTAAGGCAAACAGAGGGCTCCTTCATCACCCTTTTCTCCTTTATTCCACCTCTCCACACGCTCCTCTTCACGGTTGGGAACAGTGGAAGGATGGGGGGGAAATGTGCTGTCATCCTCCACCAACAACATATCACAAACCTATTCAGGGGACGATGTGTCTCTCGTACTTTCACAAACTTTAGATACACACACACACACACACACTCACTAGACAAAACCCTTCTGTTCGTCAGCAAGTTATGTAATAACTCTAAATATATCCACTGTTCATTATAAATGAAGTTTCTTGCATATTTTGCTCACATTACTCTCACACATCTCAGCGCTCATATCGGGCTGGCTAGCAGCGCTCAACAACTAGCCTTAAGTAAAAATAACAGGCACCACACCCACATGAAGCAGAGTGACTCAGTGTCTGGAGACCTCTACTCAATGCCAATCCCCAGTGCACAAATAAACACATTCACACTAATGTTCCTAAACACAAGTCTACACCATACTCCACACACACATCTATGGGCAGAAAGAGAAACAAAAAAAACCCCTCAAAACAAAAGCACCGCACACAACTAACACTTTCAATCTGTCCACTGATGGAAAAATGTCATGGTGATTAATCTGCATATCACATGGACAAATCTAACATAGCTGTTACAGGTCTGTGAGTTTTGTAAACTTAGACTACAATATCAGTTCATCAAACAGCACTCTAGCTACAGGGAGGAGTTCATTTTCTCCTGATGGAGCCTTTAGTTTCAGATTTTCCACAGTCCATTTCTGGAAAAGAGAAGAGCCCACCTCCTCATAGGTCACACATTTCCTCCAAATTAGGATTTCAAAGAAAGTCCAAATGCCACAAAAAACACATCCTGAACAGGAACCAGCTGGCAGTAAATGACTACTAGAGGCCATGTGATTTGGGGTGTGCGCTATAGACAGAGAGAATGAAACTTGATGAGTGTGAAAGAGAGTGTGAGAAAGAGAGAGAGAGAGAGACACACACACACACACACACACACTTACACTCACACACACACACACACACATACACACACACACACACACACAGAGACACAGAGACAAAAACAAGGCTGATGTAGTGGAGAGAGAGAGAGAGAGAGAGAGAGAGAGAGAGAGAGAGAGAGAGAGAGAGAGAGAGAGACACACACACACACACACACACACTTACACTCACACACACACACACACACATACACACACACACACACACACAGAGACACAGAGACAAAAACAAGGCTGATGTAGTGGCCTGTGCTTGTGTGGCTGCTGGTTTTCCTGTATGATGTAACTGGTCACTGCTTTCTCTGCCCCCCCCCCGGGACATTAGTGACCATATCCCCACATATCGCATGACATCATCATCCTGAGACAGAATGCTAGTCCCAGACCATAGCCTCTGCCACTATCTGCTCCACCACAGAGAGTGCATTGCCATTGGCAGTGTGGACAGAGGTCCATGCCTCTATTTAGCAGTGGGTGTTTTGGTAACATTAAAAAGGGAAAACCCTCTGAATGTTATGGAAAGCGTTTGCATGTCTGGAACACCGAGGCTGTACTGGAATGTTTGAGAAGGGCAAAACAAACCAAACTAGTGTGGAATCAAAAAAGGAACAGCCCTTCAATGGAAACTAGATGATGACTTGGTGTACAGTACAAATAAAGTGTTCACAATAAGGAACTCATTCTATGAAGCTCTAGATCAACGATGATAGCTGGATCCTGGCATAGAGGTCATGAGGATCTTACCATTCTGGTACCAGAGCATCCGGAAGCCCGTGTGGGACACAGAGGAGTCGGACCGGAACACCATGTGCAGGCTGGTGCCAGTGGTCATGCTGGCAGGAGGCGGGGTGCTACCACAGTAGGTGCCAATCAGAGGAAAGGTGGCATTGGGCCCATTGTAAAGCTGCAGAAACAGAGAGGAGGAAGGTCAGAGCTACATCAAGGCTACTTAAGAGGTCACAAGGATTAAAGGGTGAAGTTTGAAAGCAGCCCCAAACACAACAGATTGTAATACGTAAATGACAACGGAAATGCCAGAGTTACAGGCATCCTGAATTCAAACGTGGCTAAGTTCTTGGTGAAGAAAGAGGAAACGAGCTAAGCTAACACTGAAAGATGTAATAATTTTCAAAATGACTCAGCAGATCAACAATAACTACTATCGCTTATTTTAACATGAGTTCAAATGGCTTAACAGCATCTACTGTACTGTGCCCTTGGTGCAGACATGATAACAATGGGCCTCTTCATCTGGCTACTCTACTGGGATCTTACATAACGAAGGTCAGAGTGAGGAGTGGAGAGAGGAGAGATGCTCTTTTACCTCTGACACTCACACGAGACAGAGGAAATGGAGACAATATCTCATTCTGTGTGTGTGTGTGTGTGTGTGTGTGTGTGACAGAGGGAGAGAGAAATGAAGACAGAGAGAGGGAGAGAGAGAGACAGTAGAACAGATAGAGAGACAGAGTGTGCATCCATGCTAGTGTGGATGTTTGCAGCTGTTACAAAGGCAGACAAACACACTAAAGAGGTGACACAATCCCATCAACTCCATCTCACTTCCGCTGACAGCTGTCAGCCCGGCAGCATGCAGCGTGCCTGATAAGAGATGGCTGTCTTTCCACAGCACTGAGCATGTCTGAGCTGTGAAGTCATGTTCTCCAGAAGAGAGTGCACAGACTCTTTTACAGCCACGGCACACTTGTTTCCACTCAGACGAGTGACAACACGAACATCAGGCATGACACTACAGGGCACAAAGCCTCTGAATGAAGGCAACAGTGCATCGACATAAACAACCTGTTCTTATCTTTTTAAGTCATGCTTCATTTGACAATATTAAATTCAAAGCATGACTGTTTCGCCAGAACGCCGACGTTTCTCCGTGCAATTTAAATACTTCAAAGCCCCCCCGAGGGCAGATTTAATAGAAGAGGGAGCCGAGAATTAAGCGAGAGGATATGAACACAGAAATGATTACCATCTCCCCTCTGCCTCTGAGGTAAAAATGAGCTATATTAGGAAGAAGCTTAGCAGAGCTCAGGTCCCCCAGTGGCCCAGACCCCCATTGAGATGCAGGGCAGTGCAGTGCAGAGGGGGCCGAATACTGAGGCAGATGCTCTCCTGTCAGTGCGGTTATTCATCTCTTTGATTAATGCAGTGTAATGAGAGACTTGATGGCTGCCATGACCAGGGAACATCATATTCATCACAAGACAGGAAGGGGAAGCTACATAAGGTCACTGCACATTGCCTCTATATATGGGCGTAAACCATCTATTCTAGTTGATATTTCATTTGTGTGACAGTGAGTGTGAAATGGCCCTCACATGCTGATGAAGTCCAGAAGAAAAGCTGAAGCAGATAAGGAGCATAATGAAAAGACTTCTAGTGACCACATAGGAAGAAGCTTTAGCAAATCTTGTTGATATAGCAGTGCAAGACTTGCAGAGGGTGCAGTATTTTGATACAGTTGTTTATTATGGTGCTGCAGAGGGATGTTCAGACTGATGCAGAGTAACCAGAGAACACATTCCAGGCACAGAAAGTCATCCTGTTGCAACACACTGCATGACGTAATCACAGGGGCGGGAAAGTGTGTGGGGTAGAGAGGCTACAGCTATAGCCAAAAGATTTCAGTGAACTCAAGTTCACACACACACACACATGCGCGCGCGCGCACACACACACACACACACACACACACACACACACACACAAATAGAGAGAGAAAAGAAGTCTGCACATGTTCCAAAACCGTGGTCTTCAGTTACCCTCATACTGGGGCCCTATGATGTCATTTGTGTTGGGGTAACCATGGAGACTGGCAAGACAAGGAACAACTCTCAGGCACTATTGTGGACCGAGCTTGTCTGTGCGGAGGGGGGGAAATTTAAAAGAGCCTTCCAAAGAGCGGATAAACTGTAATTCCATGAGTGCACAAAAAGAACAGCGGCGATGTGAGCGTCTCAGGGCCTTTCATTAGAGCAGTGGCCTAAGACAAGAGCTCTGCTCTGGAATCCCGACGTTATAAAAGAGAGAAAAGTCTATAAAAGCCTGGGGGAATGATTCAGCCTCTCATCACAATACAGGTCTCACAAAGGCCCCGGTGAGGGCTCACAAATGGTTCTGCGCGAAAGTTACTCTTTATCCTTCAGGACTTTGTTTTTCGATAAAGAATGCTGCTGAGTTTTACTCTTCCCCTCCATAAACTTTGAAACTAAACTGTGAAACCTAGCTTTAAATCTTGGGGAATTTGGGAGCTTCGTCTGTAACAGTGTAGCTCATGTTCACAGTTGAGTTTTGAATCTCACCTTCACGTAGTCATACAGACAGGTGGGGTTGTTCTCCAGGTCGAAGGCCATGAAGGTGTAGTTGATGGTGTTGCCCATGGTGGTCAGGATGGTCCAGCTGCAGAGGGAGTGGTGATCGTAATTGTTGGGGTGGTTAATGGACTCTATATAGCCCTGGCTCCGGCTTTCTATGACAATACCCTGGCATCCTATGAGGAAAGACCAAATCATAGTTATTAGTGCAAAACCAAATATTGCAGGAAGAATGTTCTTTGCCACATCGTAAAAACGCTTCAAAAGAGAATCTTGAAATATCTTAATTAATGCAACAATATTCTCCCAAACTGATATTTTAAAATTTTAGCTGCTCAATTCATGTATTGACTTTCACCATTTCTAAAATGTCCCAAAAACACACACATGCACTTAGTAGCTTGTTTGGGCCAGTGCAGGGTGTTTGTTTGCTAAGTAGTATTGACCCCCTTAAGTGCTTTGATTAGAGAACAGCAAATGCCAGCAGAGAATGGAGCAGGAGCCAAGTTGGCAAAAGCACCTCTGGGGAACAAAGGAAGACGGACATTCCCGGAATGACCTTGCAGCCTCGGAGCCGCTACTTCCAGAAAGTTCCATTTGAGAGGGCTCTAAAGAGCACAAAGGCTGCACACTGCCTACTGTTCGTCATCTCAAAGAGGGGTCCACCTCACTGCCAGCCTCGCCTGGCCCTGTCTGGAGTCACCACACAGGGCCGCACAGCTTTGCCTTGAGCCTCTGGGAAGCCTCGGTGCACCACAGATGTGGAGCATGGAGCACTCAACCGTTCTGCTTTATTTGATAAAATGACTGAACTCTACATTTGTATACTGACATAAACTATGAGTTAGGGCCCCTCCCACAGTGACTACTACATTGGTTGCTCTACCATTGTCCTCTTATGCTGCTTTCCTCCCAGTACCTTCTGTCTCTCTCAAGCACTCACCTCACCATATCACCAAAGAGTCTATAGGCTAAAGAGATGTACAGTATCACAGTGAGCACTCAATAACTCAGCACCCAAAGAGTCTATAGGCTAAAGAGATGTATCTCAGTCAGCCCTCACCATCTCACCAAAGAGTCTATAGGCTAAAGAGATGCATTACAGTGAGCCCTCAACACCTCAGCAACCAAGAGGAGCCAGCGGAGCAGCAGGAAGCTGTATTCATGACGTGATGCAATGCTCTGCCTCGGCCTAATGAAACCAATCGGTCTCACAGGCACCGCTATGTCAGCTGGGTTCACCCCGTCATCGTAAATAACAGGCTCCTATTCACCAGCAATGTGGGCGCAGAGTTACAAAAGGCATTAAAGAAGTAGAAGAAATGGTGCCCCTGCCCATACTAAATACACTGTTGAAATGAAAAAGCACTGTTGCTTACCTATGATTTGATGATGTTATATTTATGTTAATGTTATACTGTATCTATAATGTGTGACATAGCTCATGCGTAAGTGCGCTGTACTCAAATGTATGCGTTTTTCATTCATGTGTATTTCTCGCCAAAATTCTTTGAATAGACCCAACAGTGCATGAGCGACCTTTGTTTTGCAGTAATGTGGCCAACAATAACTCAGGCCTTTAATAGAGAGTGTTTATTCTGAATGAGAAGAACACTTCACAGGCTGTAAATCAGGCCTTTAATAAAGAGCGTTTCATCTGAATGAGACCAAAACATCACAGGCTGTGGGAAAATGGCCGCTGGTGTCTGGGACATTACAATGCATGTTCACACACTGTTACAGTGTGTCTTTCAACTCAACAGTGTGTGTGTGTGTGTGTGTGTGTGTGTGTGTGTGTCTACATGTGTGTCTATGGCCCAATCCCAATGTGAGCCTTGAGGACTAAGGACTAAAGACTCACAGACTTAATTGATCTCAGGTGCTAAGTGAGTTAGTGTGTGAGGCCACATGGGCTCAGATAGGTATTTGGAATTGGAACAGCACTTCACGAGATCACATGTACCTTGGCGATGTTTACAAAGACATTCCTAACATTTGCACCATGCACGTCTGTACGTATGTGTCGTGCTGTGGTTTACCTTCGTCATTTCCGGATATTCCTATGATCTCCGCGGTAAACGTCACAACACTTTAAACTGTGGGTAATTCCCTTAGGTTAAGTCTGTACTGATGCAGACTCACAGAAAGGGCTCAGTAAGTGTGTATTCAATTCGAAGCTGGGACAGCCCTAAGCTCTTACAAATTTCGCGAGAACGCGCAAGTCCGTGAATCCGGACATTGGGATTGGGCCATTGTGTGTGTGTGTGTGTGCGTGTGTGTGTGTGTGTGTGTGTGTGTGTGTGTGTGTGTGTGCTTACTGGTGGTGTATGAGGCGATGAAGCCCCCTGCACTGACGCTGCTGTCCGTCCGGAGCTTGACGTAGAGATACTCCTTAGTGGAGCTGATGGGAGCAGGCAGCTGAGTCCCACACAGCTGAGCCAGCTGAGGAGCGTTAGTGCTGTTTCCATCATACACCTGGAGGAGGAAGAAAGGATGAAGGAATGAATGAATGACTGAATGGATGAATGGATGGATGGATGAATAAAGGAATGAATTAACAAATGAATGAATGAATGCATATATGGATGGATGGATGGGTGGATTGATGGATGAATGGATAGATGGATGGATGGAAGGGTGGAAGGGAATGAATGAAAGAATGAATGAATGAGTGGATGGATGGATGAATGGATGAATGGACTTATAGGAAGTGGATAGACACATGCAGATAGAAACAGTCAGTAAGAGGTAAGTTATCCGAGACTACGGAGCTCCTAGACTGCCATCCTCCCCCCCCAGAGCCAAGGGCGGCGCAGCTGCACTCACGGCCAGGTAGTCGTAGGCACAGGTGGTGCTGCTCTCCAGGTGGAAGTCCAGCAGGTTGAGGGTGAGCAGGCTGCCCGCGTTGGTCTTGAGGAGCCAGTAGCACTCGGCGTTGGGGTGGTAGGGCAGCGGGTAGTTGGGCGACGAGAAGCCGCCGCTGCTGGTGGTCAGAGTGCCTCCACAGCCTGGGAGAGGATGCAGAGAAGGACATAGAGCAGAGAGATCACACACACACACACACGCACGCACACACACACACACACACACACAGGTGTCACATCAGGCCTAAAGACCAGTATACAAAAGTGATATGTTGACCAAACACACGCAAAACATATACAATGGCTGCTTCCACAAACGCACACTGTACACACACACTTCACACACAAACAGACAGACAGACAGACAGACAGACAGACGGACAGACGGACAGACAGACAGACAGACAGACAGACAGACAGACAGACAGACAGACAGACAGACAGACAGACAGACAGACAGACAGACACACAGACACACAGACACACACACACACACACACACACACACACACACACACACACACACACACACACACACACACACACACACACACACACACACACACACACACACACACCTGACTGTGTGCCATCCCAATGAGCACGGAATCCCTTAAAAGTACTGGAGGAGTCCGATCGAAACTTGACCCATAGCCGGTTGCTGTGAGAGAAGACTATGGGAGGCTTGGTACTTGTGCAGTATTTTCCAATCAGAGGGGACGTTTCATAGCCCCCATCCCTGCAAAGAACAGACCATTTTAGTGTGAAAGCCCCAAGACTATTGCACTCCATTCCATCAATCATACATGGCATTGTGTACAGTACATATCTGTATTACATGGTGCTCCCAATTAAGATAACTATTGTGTCCATGCATATAGTAGTAAATGCAAAGTTTTAATTATATATATAGACATCTTACTATCTTATCTTGGCTTGTTACAAAACTCTTCTATGCTCTCCATGCCTCAATCACCTACCTGATCTCCACATAGTCAAACTGGCAGGTTGTTCCACTCTCAAGCTGAAAGTCTGTGAAGTTGAGCATGATCTGCATGTTGACCCCCACAATGATCTTGAACACACACTCCCGGTTCAGGGGGTAGTTGCTTGGGTAGTTGGGGGAGACCAGCTCCCCTGTGGGGCTGGTGAACACCTCACTACAGTCTGGAGGTGGAGGCAATGGAGGAAGATTATGGATGTTTACTAGGGTTGTCCACTTACACTGTCTGATATGGGGAGTATGATCATTCTGAAAATGTTCATTATGAACATTATTCATTCATTATGTTTTAAAATGATCAAATAAAAAAACTAACATCAGTGGTCAGAATTTTAATTAAGACGTGAAAATTTTTCCACTGCTAAGTCTAACACCAACATCAGCCAGCTCCACTCATGGGATAAATACTGGGCAGCTGTGAAGTCGTGGTACTGTACCTGTGGTAGCGTTGATTGACACATAGCTGGCAGCGAAGCCTTCTACTGCCTGGCTGGTGTCTGAGACAAACAGGACGGTCAACATGTTGTCTGTGCTGGTCAGAGATGGAGGCACAGACCGGCCACAGTACCTGAGGGGGACGGGGGGGGGGACGGGGGCAAAAAGGGTCTTGTGTTGGCTATTCTGCATAGGACAGCAGACAAAGTGCGGTGAGGAAAAAATGACCACTGAAGGCTAAACTGGAACTAAGGGTATAAGAACTACACAGAAAAAGAAAAAGAAGACAAATAGCAGAAAGGAACTAAAGGTATAAAAACCACACCAAAAACAGAAAAGGAAGAGGAAGATGATGAAGATGATTTTGGTCATCTGACAAATGATGACTGACGTGGTGGCGACGGCCTACCTCCCGAGCAGCGTCCCGGTCTGCGCTGTGCCGTTGTCGTACACCTCCACATAGTCATATCTGCAGTCCGTGTGGTACTCCAGGTTGAAGGAGGAGAAGGACAGGCGGACCAGGTTGCCGGGGGTGACGGAGATGTACCAGGTGCAGTTGGCTCCGTGTGGGTAGCTGGTGGGGTGGCCGGGACTGTTGAAGGAGCCACTGGGGGCTGTTAACGTGTCTCCACAACCTGGCAGAGGCATTCGTATAGCATTGCATGAGCACTTTATTGCATAAGACTATCACGCCACTTTCATAACATCATAACATGCCACTAACGTGACACCTGTCATGAATATAAAATAAAAATAAAAAACACCAATGACATAAGCCATAAACATGTATTTAGACTTCATGTCATAACAGGTGTCATGTCATGGCTTTGACGGTGGAAATATCAGTCAGCCTTACGCACAGCACTTCAATTAAAGTCACTTTCTGTAATGACCCAGCTCAGTACCTTCTATAATGGGGGTGTATGCAGCAGTGAAGCCGTGGTTGGACACGGAAGAGTCGGTCTTGAAGCGGATGTACATTGACCTCTGAGTGGACTGGAGCATCGGAGGCATCTGGGTTCCACAGTACTGGCCAATGAGCGGAGAGCTGGCGGAGGGGCCATCCCTGATCTGTGGGTCAAATGGGCTTGTTATGCTGTTGAGCATTATCCATGTTCAGCAGATAGTAAATAAGTATTTATTCATTGAGCACATTTTTTGGCACAATGGGCACGTAAAGCGCTTCACACAGACAGAAGGCAACACGAACACTCAATATTTAACATTGCTACGTGACAAGACCATTTGCACTCCCTTCCTATATTCCATATACTTCCATTCAACTTTGGAAGGGAAGCAAAGCACTGTTTTTGTTCCACAGGATGTTGGCCATGAGATTGGGCAATATCATGTAATCAAGTGACAGTAAGCAGTTGTTTGTATTAGTGATCAGTGATGCAATAATTATTGCCTCATTAACCGTCTGTTTGCATAATCCAGTGATACCAAGGACCAGGGATGTGCTGGGAATGGGAACTGACCATACCTCAACAAAGTCATAGCGACAGCTGCCTCCCTCCACATCAAATGTGAGGAAGCTAAGGGTGACGGCGTAGCCTGGGGGCTGGTTGATGACCCACTCGCACTCCTTGTTGTGGGGGTACGCATCAGGGTGGAACGGGGTGCGGATCTGCCCAGTGCCCGAGAGGGTGCCACCACAGGCTGAGACAGAGAGGACGCATTATTGAAAACAAGTTAGCGCTTATGAGTGCAAGTGAAACACACACAGACACAGACCATACAAGAACTACTATCTACATTCAAACAACACCATTCTAATAGCATAGGCAATGGGGATGTTGGTTAGGCACTATCATGTCATGCCCTTTCTGTCTGTTGCTCTAAATTCTTTCTCTCTCTCTCTTTCTTTCTCTCTCTTTCTCTCTCTCTCTCTCTCGCTTGACTGCATGATGAATATGGATGACCTCATGTATATGCATGCTGCTCTAATGGCGCCCCTGTTAATCACACATGCAGGAGCCCAGGCGTGTCCACATGGGTGTCAGAGAAGGTGAGGTCTCGGCAGGGGAGGCAGAAGTGTGGGGGGGGGGGGGAGGGAGTGGAGTGTGGAGCTATGGGGATATGGGGGAGATGGACGGGGGGATTTAATGGTTGGGGGGATTTAATGCAGACCAGCTCTGGTTGTCCTCTGTTGCTGAGGAACAGAGCAGAAGAGCACAAGTGCTGGCCAAGCAGAAAAAGCTTCTATTAATTCAAGAGAGGTGATAAATCTACCATGCACTGGGAGTGGTAGTTACTGTACTACACACACACACACACACACACACACACACACACACACGTAGAAAAGAGTCACACAGGCAAACACACGCGCAAAATGCAGACAGAGATGACTGAGGGTTGGCTAGATTAACAGATCTCTCCAAATTGATGTGGTGGATGGACAGCTCCATAATCTACAGCCTACACACTCCAAACACTACAGTTTAATGGGAAAAGGTCATGTGGCAGGAATGCAAATGGAAAAGTGGTTCCTCTCACATAGGTTACCCATCAGGGTATAGTTACTGTGCTTCCAAGATGTTAATACAATGAACATTCTTATTCACTGAAATGGTATCTGTACATGTAATTGCAGACACTATTTTCTTTTTTTAACCATCTGTGGTATCTGACATGAAAGGAGATTGCAATACTTTTGAAAATACAGGTAACCAGGAACCCACTCGTTTTGCAATGCAGTCGCATGTGTTGTTTGCTTCAGTCTGACGTTTAAAAAAAAAAAGTGACATAGATCTTACAGAGAGATTTCCCTCATCAAATATGCACTTCTTTACGCTGCATCGATGTTTTTTGCATACTGTACGTGATTCACTTTATTGTAAAAATGTAAAACTATTGAACAATGTGCTGTATTTATGGCACTAGTAATCCTACTAAAATCTACTAAAATCTTATTTTCAGAGGAGATTTTCCTTGAAGTTCCTCTAGTCTTTGTCTTGACTTAATCCATATTTGGGAAACGGGTCCCATAAGAGGGTTTGAGTTGCTCACCGACTTCATACATGGCCCTGAAGCCAGCCCTGGTGACGGACGCGTCAGACTTGAAGCGGATCCAGAGGCCGTTGGATGTGGAGCTGATGGGGGCAGGCAGGGTGGAGCCGCAGTACTTCCCTATGAGTGGGTCTGTCTCCCCTGTGCCATCACGGACCTAGAGCGCACACACCAACGTAAAGCAGCAACGCATCTACACATCATATCGGCACACTCGGAGTTTCTAAGTCTGTCTTTCTTAAACACACACCAATGGAGGAATTAATAGCCTAAGACACACATACATGTATACATACACAGCCACATTGAAACACACAACCACACACACACACACACACACAGCATATTTTTGCAAAGCACTCCCGAGACCTGGTGCATGCAGGTCCTACCTCCACATAGTCAAAGGTGCAGGTGCTGTGGCTCTCCAGGTCGATGTGTGTGAAGTTGAGGGCCACGGTCTCGCTGCGGGGCATCCTGATGATGTAGATGCACTGGCGGTTGTGAGCGTAGTTGTTGGGCCAGTTGGGCGAAATGATGATGCCCTCACTATCGGTGAATGTGCCCCCACATCCCGGGTCAGCTGAAATATTCACAGACACACACAAACACACACAAATACAATAATGTTACTAACAAACAATCGATTTACAAAAAACAAATATTTATGTTTTGGTGTCACATGAGCATTTAAGTACCACAAAACATGCACACATACTGTATAATGAGGGACATATCTTTCATGCAAGTGGATGTTTAAATTTTCCGCCATGTCATACACAATGGTGGGACTCTTCTCTTCAGATAACTACAACGTTTCCTGAGGTTGACCTCAGTGCAATGTGCTTCATCATTCATACAATCTTGTCAGTCAAATACCTAACAAATTCATCCCTGGACTGGCATCCACAGATGACCCATGGCTGTTAACCCATAACAGCTAGTCAACCTGAGACTAAAACACTTAGTTTATTTTAAAGCACACCTCAACATGTTTTCAAATTTACTCAGTTATACAGTGTTTTTATCAGGCTAGGAAGGAAATTGCATGTCCTGCATCTGACCAGAATTTACGGGTGGTTGTACCTAGTTCTGTGTTTAAAGTGTAACTCAAGTCACCCTGCAATTATTGCAATAAAAACAGACTTCTGTGAAAGATAAGACACAATCCTTCCACAAAAAAACAGCATAGTAAGACATCTTATCAAGAGTTCCTCATTGTCAGCTTAGCTAGATAAGGACACTGACTGGTTGCTATGTTTATGGCTCTGAACCATACACTAAAGCAAGACGTTACACACAGCTCTAATGGGAGAGACACCTCCATGGGCAGACACTGAAAACTAGCACGGATGTCTATCATAACTTACTGCACCTGAGCTGTGGATGTGACAGAATCCCCTGTAGACCCTAATATCATTCTGACACGACTCCAACATTCACAGGATGTGACACCTCCCCAAACATTAGCTTCACTCAAAGGAGAGTGACAAACTTCTTTAAACTTCATTTAACAGTTTATTGAGTGACATAATGCTTTTTAAATGAACTAACCTTTTAAAATCTATTTTTTATAGACAATTAACCATTCTGGGATAACAAACAACACTCGGTTCAAACACTCAGTGATACGATGAGGGTACCAATAAATCAAACAATAAACCCCAACAAAAAGAATAAATAAAGATTGTCAATAAACAAACAAAGACTACTTAATAACCTCCGCCAAGGAGGTTATGTTTTCATCGGGGTTTGTTGGTTTGTTTGTCTGTCTGTCTGTCTGTCTGTCTGTCTGTCTGTCTGTCTGTCTGTCTGCAACATAACTCAAAAAGTTATGGATGAAGTCAGGGAAGGTCTGAGATGACGCAAGGAAGAAACTATAACATTTTGGGAGTGATCCGTATCACCGTCTGGATGCAGGAGGCGGTTATGTGTTCGCTTGGCGGAGGTTTGTGCTTTCTGAGTGCTTTTCTAGTTTAACATCTAATGATAGTGGCGCTAGGGGAGTGATATTCCAGGACATTCAGGACATCCGTGTCCGGGAGCAGCGGTACTCACATGGTGAGGTGGTGTAGGTGATGTGGAAGCCGCGGTCGCTGACGCTGTAGTCGCTGTGGAAGTGGATCCATGCTGCCGGGCCCGTGGTGCGCAGAGGGGGTGGAGAACTCGTGGTGCAGAACTTTCCTAGAACCGAATCATCAGGAAGCAGGCCGTCCCTTATCTAGTCCAGCCCACAGCATGCATCAGCGAGGAGAGAACGTGTGGAAACAGAAAAGAAGATACTCAGCTGATTGTATATTCAACACGTTTCAATACACCTAGATAAGATTTTTAATTCTTTAATCACACTAATTGCATTAGATTACGCATCACCCTTACTAAGGGCCAGGGAGTGAACCCATTGTGATTCTTTCTTTTTGTATTGTTCAATGAAACTTGTTGTGAGTTCTCACAGCCATAGCTTTGACACAATGGCATCAAGTTCCCATGGTAACTCTGGACTACTAGGTTTGGTCCCCTCTATTTCTTTTATAGAAGGTGATTTTGAATATAACCTTTTTAACTTAGAGTTTTTTTACGTTTGTGGATGTTACATCCCAGAACACACTGATCTGGGAGCAGTAGGGGGACAGACAGAGTCTACCACACACTGCTGCTGACTCTCACCTCCAAGAAGTCATAGTTGCAGTCAGGATGCGTCTCCAT
>NC_085012.1:28316184-28378684 GCF_963854185.1 Sardina pilchardus
ACAGACATTAGACCTTATCACACCCATGCATGTGTGTGTGTGTGTGTGTGTGTGTGTGTGTGTGTGTGTGTTTCTGTGTGTATACCTGGAACTGCAGTGCAGGTGGCCAAAGGATAGCAGCCTCCATTGTTGGTGGCACAGATGTTGGTCTGCGTGCAGGTCTTGCCATCTCCCTCATAGCCTGAGCACAAATCAATAAAGTCAATGTGCCGTCAATCACAGCTGAGACAGTACAGTATACATATCAAAGCACTGGGCTGGTGTCTGAACTCCCTAAGGAGCGGGAGGGGGGAGTAACGAGTGTAGTGGAGGGGAGAGAAGACAGAAAACGAAATGGTAGAGAAAGACAGAGAGACATAGAGAGAGAGAGGGAGAGAGAGAGAGAGGAGGGGACTGTAGTTAGAGAAAGATGTGGCAAAGATTGAGACAAAGCACATCAGAGAAATTGGATAAAAATAGAGAGAGTGAGAGAGTGAGGGAGGAGAGGAGAGGGTGGGTTCATGATTGGGTGACCTGGAGGCTGGACATCTGCTTTTCATTACATGAGTCAGCACTATGCCCAGTGCCAACTGGCATCGGAGCGCACCAGGACAGAGCAGCAGTTGTTTCTGCCTCAAACCTTTAATCCCTACAGCAGCATCACAAAGGAGAAAACTTCTGACTCCATCAGGGATAGTCAGGCTGAAGCCAAGCAAAGGTAAATAAACCCAAACGTGAATGATGACAGAAGACAACAGCGGTGGATAGAGGTCTCTCTACACATATAAAAGAGTGAGAGAAGAAGTGAGAGAGAAGAGAAAGATAGAGGAAAAAAAGGGAACAGATGACAAGAAACGAAGGAAAATGACAGAGGAGTGTAAGATGATGGAGAGAGAAAGGAGGGGCCTGGAGAGGAGTCAGAAGTAGTGAGACAGCACCTGGAGGACACTGGCCACAGTGGAAGGAGCCCATGGTGTTCAGACACTGCACCATGGGGGCGGTGGAGCAGCCGCCGTTGTTGGTGTTACACTCGTTAACGTCCTGGCAACTGTAGCCGTTGCCTTGCCAACCTGGCATAATAAGAAAGAGAAATTGCCTCAGTACAGACCTTATACACTAAGTGTGTTATACCATAATACTTTATTTCATTCTACCTTTAGACCACCTAGAGACTTGGCACAGATGGTGAAGTCCAAATCTAACACATGGCCCTATCCATATCCATTCACTGCAGTTACTGTAAACGAGTTTCAGCAGATGCAGTAGTTTGTTTCTAATTAGAGTGTCTGTAGATGGTCTAAAGGGGACAGTGCAAGTGAAGTGTGTGTCTCCGAAACCTTGTCTCTGAAAACTGAGATCTGTAGACAGGGTGTGTGTGTGTGTGTGTGTTGAGGAAGAAGCTCTGCTGCTGCTGCTGTGATGTGTGTGTGTGTGTGTGTGTGTGTGTGTGTGTGTGTGTGTGTGTGTGAGAGAACCTAGGTTACAAATGCCAGCTCATTGTGTTAGTGTTTGGTAGCCTAGGTCATGTACATAGGTTGGTGGTCCGTGGACTTTGCATTGGGGGACTATATAAGACTAAGGCTAAGCAGCTTGTAAAATACTGTTCCATATCAGCAGTTATAGGAAGCATGTTTATTTGGAAGAGATGATGTTTCCTATACCCTTGAACATGTAAACTCATGATAGATTGTTGAACTGCTTTAATCTACTGGATTATTCAAGAAATTTGATTCCTTATGTAACTTGACTTGTAAAGTGGAATCAAATAAAGTATATAAATGTGTGTGTGTGTGTGTGTGTGTGTGTGTGTGTGTGTGTGTGTGTGTGTGTGTGTGTGTGGACCAGGCAGTACCTGCTGGGCAGGATCCGCAGTAGTAGGAGCCCATGGTGTTGAAGCACGGCACTATGGGGTTGCTGGAGCAGGGCTTGTTGGGCTGGTTGCACTCATCCAAGTCTGCTGTGCAGGCAGGGGAGCCAGGCGGAGACGTCCACCCAGCATCACAGATACACTTGTACTTGGGCTTAGGAGAAGCACAGAGGGCATGAATGGAAGTGTGAAGACTGACTTCCCTCTTCTCTCACCATCCCTCTCTTTTTCAGCCTCTATCATAATCTTACAGTATCTTCTCGCTTCTCAAATTTCAAGTGAGAGTGAGTCTGGAAATGTCTTATTGACTTACGACTTTCAGGGGTGAAACCAGCAGTGAAACTATGCTTAAATCGGTGCATTAAGCTTTTGCCAAATTGTTTCAGAAGTGCGGCAATCAAATCGTTCTTGTAAACGAGGTTTTAAATGCAGTTGTTTACTCAATCTAAAGAAAATACACGTCCATATCTGTTTAACCCTGCCGCCATCAGAGCAGCCATTGGTTGTGTTGAATGCACTGCTCTATTCTGTCAGCATGTAAAGCCCGCCCCCATGCCGGAGAAGACTGACTGACCTACAGAGCAAGTTTGCTGACGGGTTTGTTTGGGCTCTCTCAGATGAAATTAGAGAGACAGAATAACTATTCTATATTCTTTATTCTATATTCTATTAAATATCTCTATTGTTGGGTACACATCCAGTGCAACTACTCACCATTACCCTATATATAATGGTATTGGATTAAACCATTAATTTGATTCACGTCAGTCATATGGCCATGCATAGCAGTTGTAAAAGAATTATGAATGCTCTAATACTAGTCCATGGATAGGACCTTCACATATATTGCTAATCATTTCATTTAGAAATATGTGATTAATAGGTTTGCCATTCATTAGGGCATTCCATCCATTTGGGTGTAATGGGAATGAGTCATCAATTACACACAGTGACATTCATTAGCTATTCCACATGTCACAGAGATGGCCAGAGTAGGTAAGGGGTGTTGCACCACGAGTGCTCAGGGACCTCCAATTTATTGCATGAGAGCAGTTTTCCTGCCTTCAATTATGCATTTAGCTGCAGTGAAAGCAATATTATGTGCCTGCATGAATAAGCGTCTAAATCGTTAAGGTGCACATCCAGAGCCCAATTTAATATGGTGGTTGCACACAGAGACCTCACGATTAGCTAAGCACTTTAAAGCCTCGGGCAACTGACCTTTGGCAATGACTTTCATCAAAATGGTTTCGCAAATTCAAATTATTTTAATGCCAGTGGGCTCACAGGAGACCACTTCACTTCATGTTTCAAGTTGTTTGCTTTCCAAAGATGAAAATCTAAAGTGTAGGCAGCTACAGGGCTAATATGCCTTCATTAAATCTATTCAAAAGACCAACTTGTACTGTGAATCATTCTTTTCTTCTCAGTGGAGTCTAGTGCCCTGACACATAATCAGTGTGTTTGCTTGGTTTGGTTGTTCTACCTGGTCTGGTGTGACACGGTCAGAGTCGATGCACACCCCGTGCTCACATAAGTCCTGGCTTCCTCCTGCACAGTCGTCATAGCGAGATGTGCAGTGTGGCCCGTACCATTCGGCAGGACAGGTGCAACTGCACAGAAAAGAACAGTGAGATTAGCGCACAACTCTTGACCAGCTCAGTAACAAGTGGACAGTGGGCTGAAGAGCTCGCCTCGCCACCAAGACGCCCCAAAAGAGATGAGTTTTAACACTGAGACAGAAGGCACTCACATTGCACAAGCACAACCCTGAAATGAACCTGTAGACTTTTAAGAAGATCTATTTCTAACTGGTAGAGTTAAATGTCATTCTATTGCTATAAGTCGCCTTGGATAAAGACGTCTGCCAAATGACTAAATGCAAATGTGATGGAAATGCTGCATGAAGATGTGTACATACGTGAAAGATCCTGGTATGTTGTTACACGTGGCGCCGTTCTGACACCCTTGTGTGGTTCCAGCAAAGATCTGACATTCATTAACATCAACATTGCAGTTGGGACCCTGGATGAACATAAGTACATACATGATTATTCATGTAATTAAAACACAGTCATAAATTCACATCAAAAGGCCAAACAGTTTTACCAAGGAACAAAAAACCCTCAAGTGATTACTTTGATTATGGTCAATTGTGTCAGAGTACATTGCATGAGTCAGTCCCGTACCTGCCAGTTCTCTGGGCAGATGCAATAAAAGGAGTCCAGCAGGTTCAGGCACGTGCCTGCATTCTGACATGGGTTACTAGTGCAGGTCTTCTTTTGCACGGTCTGCTCATTTGAGGGACGGAGAGAAAGGAGAGCTCAGTGTTCAAAACAGGAAATGGCTCTAAATTCATTTTGCGTTTGAGGCCATCAACTATTTTGCATGTGCAAATATCAAAATATGTAAAAAAAAAATGAAAAAAAATGTACCTGTTCAATTGTCTGCACCTTACTTTCTAGAGTTGTAACCTGGAGTCACAACAAACGTGGAAACAGCAGTATTTAAAATGGTGATGGTATAGTGAACAGGCCATTTAAATTCTAATTAAGGACAAACAATTAAAATGGAAGTGGTGACATCTTACCCTTTCTTTGACTTGATTTAGCTGAGTAACTATATCCCCTCCAGGACCATTGGTCTTTAAGTCATCTATGTCTTGTTTATTTACTTTAACCTGGAAGAAGCAGGGGAATTTTGGGATAAAAGTTGCAGAGTCTATGGCACATCATACTAAAAAGTTAATGAGTGATATTGAACACACTAAGTGCTGAATTATAAAGACTGAACATTGCTGTAGGAAAGATACGCACAATCCAAGAAAACCCAAAGCAAATACAAAGGACAACAACCCAGAGCTTTTATTCTCTTTTTAAGTAGAAATAATGATCTGAGTGTATGTGCATATTCCACAGGCTTGGTTTTTAGTGTGAAAAGGGGAACGGAGAGGCAGGCCTTACCTGATTCAAGACCTGCGTCAGGTCCTCAGTCCCCACTTTGACACTTCCTGAGCCGCCTGTCTGGAAGCGGATGTCTTTATGATCTCCAGTGGAGAATATGAGATGGCCACCTTCTGACACCATGCGCGGCCTACAGGACATAAAACCATTACAGAACACCTTCCACAACACACATAGCCAACACACATGAACGTAATGAAAACAGATTAAATAAAGACACAGACCAACAAGAGTTCACATGAAATACACTACTCACAAAAAGCCAGGAACATTCGGCTTTCGGGTGAAATTTGTCGGCCTTTCTTTCAATAAATTGTTTGAGATGAGGAAATCATCATTGCATGCTTCTACTTAAATGCCCTGGTTCATGATATGATACCACGGAAACTTGAACTTTTTTTACTTTTTTTTATTTCACCAGAAAGCCAGATATCCCTTTTTGTGAACGTGTATACTGTATGATGTTCACAAAACATCAGGACTTTTTGTGAGTTTTGTATATGATGTCCTGTCAATCATGAGTGTCAATCAATCATTACAGCTATCATATTGCTTGATGGAAACATAATAGGATTACAACACAGCATGATGCTAGCTAGGCTATACCACTGGTATATCACAGCTACACCATGATAAATGCAGTTTGCCCTTGCTGGCAGTAAAAAACTTGTGAAAGTTATAGGTTTATGGCTTAGGCATGACACCAGTGTGATGATGCTGATTCTGATGCTGGCCCTCTCTTATTTCATCACATACAAAAAATAAATAAATAAATAAAATCAACAACAACCATTTCAAATTTTGACTTGAATTTTGCACATAAGTATTCTCTTCAATCACAAATGAACTAGAAAATAATTAGTTTCAATGGTACAAAGTTCACCAGGTACATTTAGAATGGTTCACCAAACAACCAAATCAGCATTCTTCCATACTGGTAGGTATAGATTTTAACAGTATCAGTTACTTCACTTACACATCCTGTTATTTAAGTTAACTGGCTAAAAAAATAAGCTATACTTTTTTGTGGAATATGATATAGCCCAATTTCAGCATTGCTCTGCTAATTTATCCAATCTGAATAAGAACAAAAATTCTGACAATAGAAACACAAACCTAAAAGCACCTAATAACACATGCTCCAAATCTCTAAAAACATATTAGGAAAAACTACATTAATTGATTGAACTCATTGACTGATTTGATTGATGATTGATCTTCACTCTGTCTCCAGACCCATTAAAAGCCATTGGAAGGCGTAATGCTGGCAACTCACTGGTCACTGCTGATGTCCCTCTTGTTGCGGCCCCTCGTCTGCTCCCCCTGCTCACACTGGAGTCCAGTGAGGAAGAGCAGGGCGAAGAGGAGCCACGCTAGCCGGTGTGTCTGAGCCATGCTGAGAGAGCTGGTCCCAGGACGCTCATCAGACACTTCTGCAGACTGGTCCCCAAACCACAGTACTAATGCCCCTTGTGCTGCACACTGCCCTTTGCCCCCTCAAATGCCCTTCTACTTGCCACAAACATCCCATAATAGTCCAATGGGAGGGGGTGAGAGGGCCCTCAGCACAATTGCAGAGCTGCTATTTCACTTTATTGGGTTACTGTCTGCAGTCCATCACATGATTTTAGAGATGAGTAACCAGCATGAAGGGCCGAAGCCTGCGCCAGAGGGTGACCCTGACACTAACTCCTCCTGGAGCTACCTGGGACAGCTTACTTGCACACTTGTTTTCTGTTGTTGCTTGGGAATCCACTCTTTCCATGCATAACAACTAAATGATGACAATTGAAAAACATTTCATTAAAAACATTTTAATTAAATAATTCATTCATGTTTGTCAGACAATGCTATTCCATAGCCATTTCTGTACAGTATACAAAAGATGCAATATATTGTAATAGACTCTGGACATACAAAAGAAATGAAAAATAGAGAAGAAGACAAAAAAAATGGCCTTAAATGTCCTTCATGCTTTCTAACCACTACCATAAAAACTGGGTCCAAATCCATGCTTTTGTTGTTAATTCCACTGATCCCACAAGCTCCGTTCTGGTCAAGACAGCATCACTTTGATGAGTTGGGCCACCACATGGACATTCAGACTGTTCCCCAGCACCCGGTAACACTGTTTCACCGAGACACCCTCTGGGAAAGCTGAGAAGACACACACAAACACACACACACACACAGAAGGCAGAGGTGAGCTCAAAGACTGAAAAGGCTGTAGAGAAAAACAATGCAGTGCAGATACCCAACAGCATCATTTCACTGTTTTGCTTTTTTTGCAACAAGCTGTCAAAGTCAGTCAATTTTCATTTCCATAGCTCATGTTTGGTAACAGGGGGGAAAAGGCATTATGAGTCAAAACCTGTTCAAGCAAGTCAAACAAGTCCCTAGCTTCTAAACCTAAATTGGGGTTGTGCTGTCTGATCTATCAAGATAATTTATTGATAGTCATCATCTGAAGCACGTGGTCAGAAACCATTTCAGGAAGTAAGATGGATGGAGAGAAAGGGGAGAGACGTGGATCATATGCAGATGGACAGCTCCCCTATAGATAATCAATACAGCTGGTCCCCAATGACCTGCTCAGATTCCTCTTCCCCTCCTCCTCTGTAGAGGCATCTATACTACACATGAGAACCCTCCTCAGACACCACAACCTGGCCTGGCTAAGAAAGAACCCCATATCTCCATTTACCACACCAGAGAGACTACTGGTTTTACTGTAGTAACTCCAGATGCACTTCAACAAACATCTTTTCCTCACAAAGCCCTCAATTGAACTGGGTCTACCTGTGGCCCAAAATAATATTGTCTCATCTTTGGATTGCTGAGTTTGTGGTGTCACACAAGCAGAATTACAAGGTTTGGAAGGAGAGGTGGCAGTACACAAAATTATCAGACAAATGCTCCCAGTAAGAACCAAACCAGATTTTGTCCACATCTATATATGCCTTGTTATTGAAAAATGTAATGTTCGCCAATTGAATATTATTTTGAGGTATAAAAAGTATATTTGTAACATTTTCAGATGAAAGCGGCGGAAATTGGTACTTTTACGATCATCTGACCTGCTATGCCTCTCTTGCAAATTCCGCAGAGGTCATATTACGCCTGGTTACTCTTTAACTCACACAAAGTGAGAAAACTAGAAAAAGGCATCATAACTGGCAACGCTACTCCACTATAAAAAATAACTCACCTAACTCTTCAAACAACCATATTAAAGCTAAAACATAGCCAAACGTATAGGTACTGTGTGCACTCCATAGATTAGATGAATAGAATCAGTGAATGCCAAACACCTCAAACCAAGAAATGTACTTTGAAAAGGCAGACGCCTCAGTTGTGCTTTCCTAATATCTATGGTTTCATTTCATTAATGGAGTTGTTCATTGGCTTGCATCTCTGCACTAGGTTTCTCTCTGTGTGCTGGCATGTTTGCGTGTGTGTGGTGAGACTCACTGAAGTCAGCAGGGAAGCCCATGAGATTAGCGATCTCTCTGGGAGAGAAGTAGCGCAGCTTCAGCCGCTGTAGACGCCGCAGCTTCTCCTCCTCTGGCTGCAGCTCCAGTGAGCGGAACGCCTCCTCCATCTCCTCCGCCACGCAGGACTGCAGCACCGAGCCTGTGCCCTCCACATAGTGGCCATACCTGGGAGAGCCCAGAAAATCATATTGGCTAGATATCCTCTGATTGGTTGCCCATCTAATGTGATCACATAACCTCTTAACCAGTTACTAAGGTTACTATTCCGATATTTGCACAAAATTGAGAAACTGAAACGTAATTGCTTTGCACCTTTTCACCTAGAGGTTAACATGTATACCTATGACTTTAGGAAAATCAATAACAAGATCTGTGGGGGCCCCACGCAAGCTAACATGCAAGGATCTGATTGCATTCAAAATGGTCATTTGAAGACACTTTCCTGATGAACTTCAACTCACAAAATAAGCCTGTCATAAGAATATAATGCATAATCCCAATCAAAAAGACTATATAGGGTAACCGTACCCTTTTGTGAAGCACACAGATCGTCTACATGAAGGCCGCACAATGTCCATGAGCAGGGCATAGCGCAGAAGTGTCTTAGGGGGGAGCAGGTACTGCTCTACGTCTCCTTCATCTTCTCCGTGGACATCCAGGAACTCTTGTATCCTTCTGACCGACTCGTTGCAGTTCTGACCCATCTTCCTATGGGCGTCCTGGGCCGTCTCCAGCTTGTACAAGATGGACCCGTCCTCTCCATTTGTACTGCCTAGACACTCAGAGGGACAATCTGGCGCCATGGAGGTCTCTGAAGAAGCATCATCACCAGAGGACGATGGGAAGCTTTCCAAAATCTGCATAGGAAAACATGGCAAGTCACATACTGAATGACCAAAACATAGGGCTGCTTAAGTCATACTCTGTTTTTACAAAATTGATAGAAATGCTTCTCAATTATATTTCCAACATCATGATAGAATACAATTTGAATAGTACCTCTGAGCTCATCTGGAATGTGAAGGAATCTGGAGGTGCTTTTGCTACCAGGAAATAGCGCAGTCTTGAGTTTGGTATTCCAAGCTGTAAACCAGTCAAACATCAACACTTGATGTACAGCCAAGAGACATCAAACACGCACAATTAATGCAATGAAACAACTTCAGATAAGACTCATTAACAGAGTATGAATAAATGATCTGCTCCAGTTATGTTTTTGGGGGCTTTTTAGCCCTTATTGGACAGGCCAGTGAAGAGTCAACAGGAGCATTAAGTGGAAGACAGGTGTGGAAATGACCTCAGGCCAGACTCAACCCTGTGTCCCCTCAGACCCAAATAAAAAATTATATGATTCTGTTCATTACGCTGATATATCACATGATGTGACAAGAAAGAGAACTGTGCTGCTTACACAAGTGGGTGTGAGCAGGAACTCCTGGAAGCTGTAACCACAATCCTTAAGTGTCTTCAGCAGAGCATCTCTGAGAACAAGTTCAGAGGCAAATGAGGAACTGAGCAATAAAACCATGGTCAAGTCATCAAAAACACCACCTCTATATGGGCTCGACCAGAGGAGTCTGGCAAATCAGAGACCAAAGAAAACGACTTAGCTGACATTTTCATTATGTCTACCAAATGTGTAAATGAAGGGAAAGGCTCTACATTCTAATCAGCCAAACAGTTCCATAAAAGCTTACTGAAAGTTCCAAACGAATCTAATTCTAAATGGTGAAATTGCACTTGTAATGAGTTGATTCAATTTAAGATGTCTGGGAACAACCACATTTATTCACACAAGTGCACAATGACAAAAGAATCTAATAGGAGAACATCCTGTCCTAGGACCCCACTGGCTGACATCTGAGTTTCCATGGTAACCACATTCTCTCCCCCTCCCCTCTCCCCCTATGTAAAGGAAGGAAGGAAACACCCCAGTCTCCCGTGGTTACCTTACACTGGAAGTCTCAAAGCCTTTCACGTTCTCCAGCAGAATGAAGCGCGGCAGTTTACTTAGCCTGTAAAGAGGCAACCTGGTCAATTTTGCCCACCATTCTGTCATGGTCAGACATTGTCACATTCCTTTTAGCTTTAGGCAAAAATAAATAGATACATAAATAATATATATATACGCAGTCTGTCATTTAGATTAATTCACTCAATAGACTAAATTTCCCAAAACGTTTGGATGCTATGTAAATTCATGCAAACCCTAGATTGAATTGAAAATGAAAGACAGCATATCAACTGTTGACATACAGAAACTGTACCGCTATTCTGAAAACGTATGTTCATTTTGAATTTCATGCCAGCAACACCTCTCAAAAAAGTTGGGACAGGGGCATGTTTACCACAATGTTGCTTCACCTCTACTTTTTACAATAGTCTGTAAACTGAGGAGACCAGTTACTGGAGTTGATGCAGATCAAGACAGTGTAAAAAAATTTCAGGAAAGGTCGGAAATGACCCAAGTAAGAAACTACTAAATGTTGGGAGTGATCCGGATCACCGTCTGCGCTATCGGAGTGCTTATATAGTAGTAAATGTACTCCTCTACTATGGAGGCATGCAGTTGCAATATGTGCAAATACAGTTTAGCATAGTGTACTTTGTAATACTCAATGTCATCCCTGAAATAGACCCGAAATAGTTGTATGGGTGAGCATATGTTGTTCATACCATTATAGATGCTGCCTCTCGAACTATGTACATATAACCAAACAAGTTGGATGGTCCCTCTCCTCTTTAGCCAAGAGAATGATTCACAAAAATAATTACAAATTCTGATTGATCTAACCACTTTCCTCAGTCCATCTTAAGTTTAAACATTTGATATGTTGCCCATGTCCTTTTAGCTTCTAAATATGGGTTTACAAGATTTGCAGTTTGCAGATTTCATTTAAATTTTACACAGCGTTCATTTTTTTTAATCTCATCCCATATGAGATTGTAAAATGTACTTTACCATACTGATGAGAGGGGCTACATACAGTATAATCTATATATTTAGACTTGGAAGAAGCACATACAAGAGGAAATTGATCTGGCTGACCTTGGCAGAAGGTCAAGGATGTACAGGAAGCTTTTTGCTCTTGGGTCAGATACATCACCTTGTAGTCCGATACTGTGGAATAAATAAATGAATAAACACAATTTAGTTTCTTTATCTTTTAAACCTGTTATGCTGGAGCATATGACTTGATTACAGATTTGGGCAAGAAACCTTTCAGTATTATCTTATAACGTTTAGAGTTCATAAATTATATCATCAGTTATCATCTCAAACAAAAGCACATGCACCACATATGTATGATATTGCTTCTCTGTCACTTAACCTACCGTGTGAAGGGTTGGCATGGGGGACTCATCAAAATCATGTCAAATCCCAATTTGTCAAAATCGCTTACAGTGATTCCCTATGAAAAACAACAGGAAACATGTCAGGCCTTTCACTGTCATATACCCTTGTTGATGATTGTCCTGCCCATTCTAGTATAGGTGTACAATGTATTATACAAGTTTTGTGCCTGCTGTGTTCAGTGGCCTATTTATCTGGAAAAGAATACTGAGAAGGACCTTGTACAACTGTCACCGTAATGAACTCTGCAATTACAAGACATGTGATGCAGTCAAGTAGTTCAGTAAAAAACGGTTAGCAAACAAAGTCCACAAGACCAATGAATCACTTTCTACGATTTAAATGGATGAGGCTTTCTCCTTCCCTCAATTTACAATAGAGCTATAGAGCTACACGTGAGCAATGCTCCTCCTCTCTGTGTGAAAAGAGAGAGTGTGTGAGTGTGTGAGTGAGAACGAGAGAGACAGAGAGAGAGAGAGAGAGAGAGAGAGCGAGAGAGAGAGAAGGAAGTTTTTGGTGGTATGTAATTATCCTTCAGCTGACCATGCAACAACAAGGAACCTTTACCCAACACTAAACATCCAAAGTTATTCTTTTACTCAAAACATCAAATTACAGCATGTGTCATGGGATTTGTTGGGACAGGTAAAACAGGAAAAGTTTATGTTTTGCAGCATACCCGCAGGTGATCCTCTTGTTAAACATACAGACACAGAAAATCATATTTTTACGGTCATATCGCATCCATAATATTTGACTGTCTTTCTAAGTAAAATAATCCAATACTTAGAGCGAGACCATTCAAAAAGAGCCTACAATTTTCAGTGTCAATCAGAAACATTTTTCTCACCGATTATTCTTCACACGACCATTCTAACTTTGCATAAGGTGTCAGAGGATCAGAGAGGTCAGAATGAGGCCTAATTCTCATTTTAGTAATGATGAAAACTGAGGGCTGACTCACCTCGATGGTCTTGGGCAATAGAGTTGTGTTGGGGAAATTATGTTTGTAAATGTGATTGGCTGTTGTATTGACGTCCACAGCAGCCACCACCTCAGCCATCACTCCACTCTCTGAAAAGTTTGAGCAAAATAGACAGTTTTGAGCGAAACAGTTACAGAATAGCCTTAAGTGGAAGGGTCACTCAGTATTTTAAGATCAACACATTACAATGTAGATAGTGCATTACATCTACCCAATGTAAAGATCTATAAGTCTACAATCTGATGTCGCAGATTGGGTGGAAGTAAGAGGGCAAATGTTGCTGTGGATTTTGTCCATTAAGAGTTAAAACAAACAAATGATTTCCAGAAAACACCACTGTCCTTTCGATGAGTAACTTTCATTCTTCCTTAAAGGAAACAGTGACACCTGTTGTAACTCTACCCCAGGTGTGACAAGTGACAGGTCAATAGCCTGACGTTACACTGTATCCCTTGCTGATTACACAGCTGACTCTGACGTTACTAAGACACTTTCCCAAGACATTCCCATCCCGTCACATTGCACAAGACATGCATCGCTTTTCGATTCTACTCTAAACACAGAGCCCTAGGCTATCCCAATTTAGCCATCATCAAGTATTGTCCAGTTTGTTAGCTGGCTGCCTGGCTGGCTGGCTAGACTAGAACTTCAAGCTCAGCTACGGCTTCTTCGCATTTCGGGTAACTTAAAGCTGTTTGATGGTGTTAAAACAAACTTGCCTTTCAATGCGTAGTGCATTCCACCTATCCCACTGTATAATTCTAATACACGCAGACCATCCATTTTACAATGCAAATAGTCGAAGCGCTACAGCTCGGACTAGCCTACTTGTAAACAGTCACACGTGGGTACGCTGCAAACCATACTTCCGTCTGGATACAAGAGCCGCATGAAAGGTTCCGGATTGAATTGCGCGCCGCCAAATGCTTGGCCCTTAATTTGTTCGATAGTTTATTATAACATAAGGCTATGTCAATCTTATATTATGTGTGACAGGCCAACTATGCATTCAGGATGAGACTTGCATGATGCTTGTGTGTGAGTAGGATACGTCTGTCCTCTTAGGCTTATTTGGATAGCCCCAAGAAAAGTTCCACTGTCATAAGTCTATTCAGTAGCTTATCATTTTCACACTGCATCCTCTCGAAGCAGGAAATGTAGACTGGTGTTTTTCTTTATACCTTAATTAGATCATGCAGAAATCAGATTTCACACAGGAAACATAAAGCTTGCAGTGGCAAATGCAATTTCACAATTGGCTAAAAATAAATAAATAAGAGCTTATGGACGGCAAATGTGCAACAGCATCACATTGTGATTTAATCAATGGCTATGCAATAGGCCCATATATATATATATATATATATATATATATATATATATACACAGTATAGCCTATATAGCCTATATATGATTAGGCATATGTCAAATGCAAATATCAACATTCTGTTTAGGCTTAACTGATTAGCCTACGCAGTGACCAATCAAAGATTTTTATTTGTTAACTCCATCTGTCTTTTGTCCCAATATGGGATCGAGAGTGACTTGAATGCCCCACCCAAGCCTTCGTATCAGCTGTGGTAAACTTACGTAAATGCAGTTGGTCATTTGTTGTGTGGAGCTTCACCACAGGCTGCTGGTTCTGTCAGTCACCCTCTCTGCACCGTTATGTTATTTGCATAGGGAGGGGAGTATAAATCCGCTCTCACACAGCATCAGTCGCACGGAGAGCAGGTAGGAGGGAAGTCTGCGTGATAAAAACGAGAAGTAGCCTTACTCAAGCACTGAAGGATTACAAAATGTCAAGATCCACGGTCCAGTCCTCTTACAATAGGATGTTCGGTAGGACCGAGCAACGGCCCTCCATGACTCGCTCTACTTACTCAAGTCGCCAGTACTCCAGTCCAGTACGCTCTTCCCGGACATCCTACAGCGTGTCGTCCGCTCCCCCTAGCATCTTCGCCAGCAAGACCACCAGGCTCCGCAGCAGTGCGCCCATGATCAAACTCAGCAGCGATAATGTGGACTTTGCGCTCTCCGATGCCATCACGGCGGACTTCAAAGCGAACCGGACTAATGAAAAGGCAGAGATGCAGCACCTCAACGACAGGTTTGCCAGCTACATCGATAAAGTTCGGTTCTTGGAGCAGCAGAACAAGATTCTCATCGCAGAGTTGGACCAGCTTAGGGGCAAAGGTATGTCCCGCGTCGGGGACTTGTATGAGGAGGAGATGAGGGAGCTGCGACGTCAGGTGGACCAGCTTACTAACGAGAAATCCAGAGTCGAGTTGGACCGGGACAACTTTGGAGATGACATCCAGAAGCTCCGTGAGAAGTATGCGAGTTTATCGATAATATTTTAACACAAAAAGTGTCAAGCGTGAAAGTATGCGCACTGGAAAGTACATTTTGTCCTGTCGACAAGGCACCTAAAAGACTGAGTCTAGCGCCTGGTGTAACCTAGTGAATGTCGTTGGTTATGTTCATCAAAATAATCTCTGTCTGACATGTAGTCCAGCATTCTGTACCTCAAAGGTATTTGAAAGAAAGCACGCTCTTTCTGTTTTAAATCACAGACTGGAGCCTGGCTTAGTTTTGCTGCATTGCATTTTTATATGTGCCCAAAGCTTTTACATTTATTGTATTCCGTTTCCATGTACTTCCAAATGTGGGTTCTTTGTGGAGGTCCCTACCATAGGAGTACAGGCTAGTCCGTTGCACGCATGCAGTAGAAGTGGGTGTGGCTCATACAGAAAACAGTTCTAACACGGTCAGATTTGTCATTTGCAGGCTGCAGGATGAGATGCTACAGAGAGAAGATGCTGAAAACAACCTCCAAGGCTTCAGACAGGTGCGTTATGTCTTCACTCCAAAGCAGGGTGGGGGCAAAGTAAAATGATCTAGTTACAGTGAGGCACACCTTTGAATAGTTGCCGTTATTCTGCCTGGTTTGAAGTGTGCTTAGTTCAAATTCCATCCATCTCAGTCACAGCTGTCATGCCAGGCAGACACCATGGCCCAATTAGAGCCCAGATCAGTCAGTTAATTACATTAAGCCATTGAATTCCCATAACTTTCCATTTAATTGGCTGAATTCCTTTGACAACATTATTTTTCCTCAGTTCATTTTTTTGAGAAAAGACAGAATGAATGAAAGTGTTAAAACCAAATCAAAGTTTGAGGGTACTGCTTGCCCATATTTTTAAGTGTACTGAGCGTTATTGTAGATGAACGAGTGTGAAACGTGCAAACATCTGGAGGCTGTTTAACTAAGGATGACGCCCAGCACCTTGGAGCGTCGGAGACTGGCAGGATCTGGTCAGGCTACCACCCAGAGTTGGTTTGGCAAGAGCCGCCTACAAGAGCTGCTTTGTGGCAGCAGGAAAGCGGCTTCTCTGCCGGCATTGTTTCAGAGCTGATGAGGAGAGGGGGGTTGAGGGAAGATGACAAAGCAAGCTGTTGTTCTGTGTGTGTGTGTGTGTGTGTGTGTGTGTGTGTGTGTGTGTGTGTGTGTGTGTGTGTGTGTGTGTGTGTGTGTGTGTGTGTGTGTGTGTGTGTGTGTGTGTGTGTGTGTGTGTGTGTGTGTGTGTGTGTGTGTGTATTCGCCTAATGCGTGTGTGTGTGTGTGTGTGTTTAGGGGGTGGAGAGGTTGGGACTGAAGAGCAGAAACAGTGAACTAAAGGCCGCAACTATTGTCTGTCAAGAGGGCTTACTGTGTAGGACAAGCTGCTGACTTTGTGAGAGATGTACTGGCTTAGGCTAGCTAACTAGGACTTTACATCAGTAAATAGTCAAGTTTCATTTTATTTCTACATAACCAGTCACACTTATAGCAAATTGTCATCCACCCAGCTCTGTGTTGCACTGTTGTACAATTCTGTTGCTTCCTGTGGCTGTGACGTCCTATGTATAAGCAAAGAGGGCTGCCCACTGAATCGATCAAGTCACAGGGATGGTGCTTAGACTTACCCTTATCTTGGCCATTCTTCTGTGAAATAAAATAAATGCCCCAGCCCTCATGGTTGTCTCTATTTGCCACATTATATATATATATATTATTATACATTATACATACAATACATACGACCAACAGAATTATAATAATACGCAGGTTATTCAATTCAGGGTAGTACGGCTTGATGACTTTAACTCTGCCTGAAAAACGGTCTCAGAGTTCAGCATTAACCCTTTTTAAGTCTCACTTGCATACTGTATTCTGTTTGTGTTACACTTGTCTGTGTGTGTGTGTGTGTAGGATGTGGATAATGCTGCCCTGGCCCGTCTTGACCTGGAGAGGAAGGTGGAGTCCCTGCAAGAGGAGATCATCTTCCTGAAGAAGCTTCATGACGAGGTGAGAGAGGACACCGCGCCGGCAGGGCAGGCGGCCTCCCTCCCAAAGGATCTGTCTCTGGCTCTCCCGGAGCCACTGGCTGACACTCTCTCCGGGAGCTGAGAGCATAATGAGATTGGTGGGCAGAGTGGGTGGGGCATCACCATGGTGATTATACGCCCAACGGAAGCGGCGGTATTATGTCGGAAGGGATAAGGAAGGAAAGCAGCTGTCTTCCTGAGAGGAGACTGTTCATGTAGAAGTATCCATTCAGGAAATGCACGGGATATTAGACAAGTTAATTTAATTTTATGGGCTAAAAAGCCATTGGCCATTTGGAGGACAGTCAGTGTCCAAATGACATTATTTTGTCTCAACACTGTTGTTTGTAAATCCACAAGATAAATCCATACTGAAGCATAGGACAAAATCAAGTCAAGTCAATTCATATTGCACATTTCATACACAGAGGTCATGCAATGTGCTTTGGAATCAGGATTTTTTTTTTTAATATGTAGGAAAAGTTATGGAGAACAGACCCCGGCTTGTGACCACGTGTCATATTACGATGCCCCATGCACTCATAGCCTGGACCATGTCTTAATTCTCCGTCTCTTTGTATCCGCAGGAGATGTGTGACCTTCAGGCTCAGGTCCAGCAGCAGCATGTCCAGATTGATATGGATGTGGCCAAGCCCGACCTGACCGCTGCGCTCCGGGACGTCAGACTGCAGTACGAGTCGATGGCCAGCAAGAACCTCCAGGAGTCCGAGGACTGGTACAAATCCAAAGTAAGTCAACTGTGTCAGCATACACATGTGTGAGGCAGTGAGGATGATCTGTCCCCCTAGAGACTGAGTGGAGTGGACGCATGCAAGTGGCCTTCTCTGGAGGATGTGTCCTTAAGTGTGTGGAGCAGATGGTGTGCTTGGGCCACCAGGCCCTGAAGGACATCTGGACGCACGCTCGGTCCACTCTGCGAGAACAAAAGGCGTTTCCAACCCCCATCCTTAAAAGGCTCAGCCTAATTAGGTTATTGACAGGCTCCATTGATTAGCTATTCCAGTCTCAGATCACAATGAGACGTGAAAGTGTGACCCGCGAGGTGTCTGCTGCCGTGCTCTTTTGTCTGGCACCGCGCTGCCAAGGAATTAAATGGTGGCGTTTCTCCAAAGGAGATCAAACCTTTTTAGCAGGTGTAATCCAGAGAGCGTGTATCTCTCTCTCCCTCTCTCAGTTTGTGTGTGTGTGTGTATGTGTGTATGTGTGTGTGTGTTTGTACTTTGATTATTGTGTGCAGAAGAAGAGTAAGGAGCATGAATAGAATAAATGTATTTTCAAAGACTAGTTATTATATTATTATGGACATACAGTACACTATGACGTTTGTTTGTACTATCTTGTTTGTCTGTTGTATTTTCATTGTTGTATTTTTTATTTTCTTGTGTTTTCTTTGTTTGTATTGTATTTTCCCTCTTATGTAAAGCGACAATGGGTTTGAGAAAGGCGCTATATAAATTAAACTTATTATTATTACTAAGTATTTACTACATCCACAACTTTTTATATTGCCATAACAAGATACAGAAACACTTACAATTACATTATTGCTTTTATGCTCACTCTCTCTCTCTCTCTCTCTTCTCACATCTTTCTGTGCAGTTTGCGGACCTGTCTGAAGCAGCTGCTCGTAACAGTGATGCCATCCGGCAGGCGAAGCAGGAAGCCAATGACTATCGCCGACAGGTGCAGGCTCTCACCTGTGAGGTCGATGCCCTGAAAGGCACGGTGAGTCAGCCACCACCACCACCATCATCATCATCCTTCGCCCTCTCTCACGACAACTAGTGTCACCAGTGGAGCGGACAGAGTGCTCCCAAAAGAGATGGGAGTTGGGAGGGGGGCTTGCTAAAATTGAACATGGTACAAGACTCTTACGCAACCAACATTTTTGCTCTGTCACGGTCATGAACAACGTGAGTCGGATGAAGTTGAACTGTGTAGAACAGTTGAGAGCAATTAAGGAAGGAAATAAAGAAAGGAAATTGTATTAATGCCACAAATATTGACACATGTTTACATTAAAAAATCATGGCTTTGAGTTGTGCGTCTGTTTGAACTGTACATTCTTTTCTTTACCTTTAGAATGAGTCACTGGAACGACAGATGAGGGAGACGGAGGACAGTTTCTCCAACGAGGCAGCTGGTTACCAGGACAGCATTGTCCGCCTGGAGGAGGACATCCGCAACATGAAGGATGAGATGGCACGGCACCTGCGCGAGTACCAGGACCTGCTTAATGTCAAAATGGCGCTGGACATTGAGATCGCCACTTACAGAAAACTGCTGGAGGGTGAAGAGAGCAGGTGAGAATCTGCTACAGCATCTCTCTGATTTGCATTACAGCACGTGAGACACCGTCTTTGCCACTTGAAACAAGTTTTAAGACTGTACATTAAGTGAATTCAGGCATGTCCACATTCCTATTTTTTTGTCTATCCTATTTTGACACAATTATGATTCTCATCATTCTCATTATGTTCTCATCTTTGCTCATTTTTCCTTTTCAGAATCACCACTCCATTGCCCAACTTCTCTTCTTTTAACTTGAGAGGTAGGTATTGTTATTGATACAGCAGTGCATACATGCCACAGCACCTTATTGTGTCTCTCAGAGCTCTCCACAGCCCTCACAGGGCAGTCTGCTCTGCTGCATACCAGAATAGGTCAGACCCAGTTTTCAAGCCTCTGCTCTTAAAATCTCCTGAATTATAAATGAGTTACAGAAGTCTGCACCCAGAGTGATGTAGCTCAGAAATAGAACAGTGATTGGGCAGCTTACTCTCTTACTTGCAGGTGCTTTTTCATCATTGGTTCTACATAAAAAACGACATCTCATTTTTTTTCCACTTTTAGAATCCATGATGGAAGTCAGACCAATGATGGACACCATGCATAAGAAGGTGCTGATTAAGACTATTGAGACCAGAGATGGAGAAGTGAGTGTATACAGCACCCAGCACCAAGACAATAGCAGAGACATGACATTCAGATTACATTACACTAGCATTTACCGTCCAAAATAGTGTGTCTAGACTCTAAGTAGTGTTGACTGTTGCTTGTGTTTGGTGCATGATCTGTCCCAGAGAGTTGAGTTTCAGGCTGCTGTTTCCCTTCTGCCTTATTCCTGTTAATCATCACACTGTCTTTCTCTCTGTCGGAATCCCTCAATCCCCACAGGTGATCAATGAGTCAACCCAGAACCACGATGACCTGGAATGAGCCACGTGTCTCACCTGTGATGAAGACGAGGAAGGAAAGTCCGAATAGGGTCGGGGAGGGGAGGGTTGCATGAGGAGGCAGAACCTGAGGAGAAATAGAGGGATCAAGGAACGTCAATACTTGTGTTGTTCATGTGGAAGTTTCACTTAAAAGTCAACAAAAAAAGACAAAAAAGAAGAAAAAAAACAGCTTTAAAAGTGCCTTTTTTGACACGCTATAAAGATTGGACCAGTGTTTTGTTAGGGTAGAGCAAAGCAGGCACTCTAGGGCAGTGAACCAAGCAGCTTTAATGAATGTTCTCGTTTACCACGCAGTCTCTAGTTTACCCTCCACAAGTTAAGGCCACAGCAATACTTTTGAGAAACAGTTTGTTTTTTTACTGTTACCATTTACCAAAATTCTAAATGAATGAAGCAAATGTTTTGTGTGCACACCACGACTGTCAGTGCTTTTACCAGTCAATAAACTTTTGAAAAAATCAATGTTAAGAGAGAGCTTTCATTTGAACCCTAATACAGCATAAATGCATGTTTTGCATGCATTTTTTTTTTATTTCACTGTAATACACTGAGTGCCTCTGTAATAATTGATGATACATACAGAAGGATGTGGTCTATGCCCTAACACAAATGTCATACCGTTCAGCTACTGACGTTTGGTAGAAAAGTCAAAAGTATTTTTGTTCTCTTGCTTAGAAGACAGAGAACCTTCATGAGGCCATGGGAAAGGTGATGATGCCTCTACACAAGCGCATGCCATCCATCTACCAGGGGCACTGAAGAAAAACCTTTAAGTTGTTTTTCTTGACCAGAATCCAAACTGGCATTCCAAGTATAAAACAGCTTTCTTCCAGCCAAAGCCTCTCACAGGGAAACACGTGAATGACCACGCAGTTTCAGCATGCACCACTGTCATATGATGGGGCTTACAGTATTTCATATTGGCCCCACAATAAAGGGATTAATGGTGGTTTGGAGCAACAATTCATAATATAAAATGCATAATGAACATATTGAAACACACAAAAAGAAACACTTGCTAGCTAAGGGTGAGTGCAGTGAGAACGATGAAGTGTGGAGCTATTGCAGTAGCTGCTCTGCCTGAGTCTGCCTGCTCCAGCCTGGTCATGTGTTATTCATGCAGTGAGTCTCAGTGCAGATGTCTCACATCCCAGGCGAGTGACAAAGCTTCCTGAGCCTGTGCTGCTGATGGCACATGGGTCCAGAGGCTCCATCCCAGCAGCTGGAGACTCCATCTCTGGAGAAATGTGCTATGGCACTCAGACTCCCATGACACCCATGACTGACTTTAGGGAGACAGATACAGTATTTACCCTCAGAGAGATGTGGTGATAGATATATAATATATATACAATATAAGTAATGTATTATGATTATTGTGCATATAAGTAGAAATGGTGTAAAACACATATTTACATCTCTTTCCCCACCAGATCTCTCTCTCTCTCTCTCTCTCTCTGGTTCTCTCTCTCTTTCTCTCTCTGTCCCTCTCTGCTTGTCTGTATTGTCAGCCAGCTGTAAGAGCTTTTAAACAATTAAACAAAAGACTACGTCATTTTATGACAACATTATCTGTCAGCAATAAGTCTGCACTTACTGACCTACTGCTGAAGAGGAGCTAGATGGACAGTCTGTAAAAAGTCAGTCTGTCAGTCAGTGTAGTCATATGGGGAAAAGTTACACATTTATTAGGCAGTTATGTTGGCCCTGGTTCTCCTCATGGCCAAGACCAATGCAATCATTCCTCCTTGGCACACCTTAAGTTTCCCCCTCTCTTCCATTGTACATTTGGAGCATTACAATAGTAAACAATTTACTGTCACTGGAGTCCACTTCTATATTAGGTTAATACAAATATGTATTTCAATGAAAAAAAAATACAAATTAATCGGAAACCAGAAGAGTCTATCTACCATGCTAACTGAACTAACTATTGTTTCTGATACTACCTTTCAGTTTAGGCACAGACAGGAATAATTCATTTTAGTATACTGCCCTCTAGTGTATGACCAGTGGACACTCATTTTGTGGGACTGACAAATTTAAATGCCATGGGGCAGACATGTGATTGAGTGCTCTTTGACGGCTTTCACTGCAATGCACTTGTAGTTTTAGCGATACTGTGGGATCATCTTTATTAAATTAGTTGGTAAGAAGGTCAAGGTGTTGCTTTAATCACAAATAAACTGTTTATAGACAAAATACAATATACTCCAAAATGCGGCAAGAACTGAGACACTTGGGTCAGTATTTCTGTGGTTTGTAAGCAGGCAACTAATTTTTGTTAGGCGCTGACTTCAAACAAGCGTCAGTAACCCCTAGTCTAACTTGCCCAAACGCACATCAGAATGCTGGCAGCATTAGATCGTCGCTCTCCGAGGTTCTGAATATACCGAGATGCAGCAGTCGCCTTTACACTTGTGAGTCACACTCACTTTTTTATTTGCATTAAAGTGGATCATATTAATTAACAAAATAGGAATGTAGCATGTCATCTTTCACTCTTAATGCAGGTAAGCCTTCACAGGTAGGTCTCTGGGTTGCCAATTTTTTCTTGTCCAAATCAGATTCCGGTCTGTCTTTTGTAGCCTGTTAGATTGTGAAGAGTGAAGATGCCAGTCACAATTCATTAAGGGATTGGGGAAACCTGAGGTTGTTTAAGGTAGACATGTGTCAGATTCTTCAGAATTCAGGGACACTTTGACATGTAAAGAAAGGACTATTTGGTATGGTATCCTAAAAAATGTCAAGCCCAAAACAGCTTGAGCCTCAGCTCAATCCACTGCCCTCTTTTTGTCTTTGACAATATGTCTCAAGTGCCAGCTGCTTTCATTGTGCATTTAGATAGAGTTTTAACTCACCCCTCTCTTCCCCTCTCGCTCTCTGGCAGAGCAGCTCTTAGTACATAAAATACCCTTAATATAAATTTGTGGATTTACAAGAAAAAGATCTCTTATAGGGCTGAGAGTTCAAGATGAAATCTGAATTGCATTTGTGCAGTGAACATGAGAGTAAGCTGCTGCTACTGTAGCTACTGCAGGGAATGATAATTGTCCTTGCTAATAAGATGCATTTCTGACCATTGGGCAATAAAGCAAATTTGACTGAAATTGCTATAAATCTGTAAATTCATGTTTTTACAGTTGTGACTGCCATCATCCTATGAGCCTGATCTATGTAGTTTGGATGACAGTGTTATCCAGAATGTTGACTACTGTAGGTGGCAGCATCACACAGGGTACACATGTAAATGTGTAATAATGGTACATGTGTAGGCCTTGAGAGATGTTTGCAGTATGTGGCAAAAAATGTTCTAGCTTAGAAACCGCGTAACAAGAACCTTTAACTCGGTGTTCTCATTCAGCACATGATCTTGGATCACATCTCTGCTCCCACAAACCAGAGACTTTCGCTACCTCAGAGAAGTGTATCAGCCTTTGACACTCACTGTTAACCATGACATGCTCCTCTCTAAATGGTCTGAGCTGGGAATTGTTACGACCCCCTGTGCCCCTTCAGGCCTTACATGGCCAGTGCATAGGAAATGCTGGCCTAGCTGGTCTAATCAGCTAATCATGCACACCTGAAGGGGTGTGGGTATTTAAGGGCTTGTTCTCTCTCTTGGTTTTGGGGGCACTTTTCGGTTAGGCACATTCTGTTACAGACACCTTTGGGGTTATCTCTCTCCCACTGGCACCTTCTCTTTCTAACTTTTGAACATCATACTGACTTTGGCATACACGCACCCACATGAACACTTGCATACATACCTTTAGTTTCCCCTAGACATATTTTGGTAACAGTTATGCTTTTGTTTCATTTTAAATAAATACTTTACTGGTTAAAGTTATCTCTGTTGTCCCGACTCCCTCTTTATGTTGCGGCTTAGAGCCGGGTCATAACAGAATGCATGAAAGCTCTTACTGTAAATGCTTTGAATCATACCTTAAAAGATGTTCATTCAGCATGTCTTGACAAGGACGCGTACTGTATCAAAGTCTCATGACCTCAGCACAGCAGTAACTCAGAGATCAGTATTAGGGTCCATTCTATATTCTATTTTCACCTCTTTCTTGAGTGAGATTATTCACTCCCATGGATTGTATGCAGATCATACTCAGCCTTACCTGTCTTTCCTACCTCTGTATGCCTTAAGGATATTTCAGTCTGGAGGTAAATTAGCACCTCCAGCTTAATCTCTCCAAAACAGAGATTTTGTTGTAGCTAGCTACTGTATTCCCAAACAGGTGAGCATTAATTTGGCTCATCTTCACTGACATGACTCGCAATACTCACACCATCGGAGTTACTGTAAGGCTTTGTAAATGTGTATTTCACGTGGAAAAAAATACAGAGGGTCACTGCTCGAAATTCATATGGGCTCCCTAATTCAAGTCCAGTGCAGATCTGAACAAGAGGATCATAAGTCTGCCTTGATGTTCCTACTGTATGTGACAAACTTGATGTGCCTAAACACCCTCAAATATGCTGCTCATGAGGAAATATAATTGTTATTTAGACAAGGGGAACTCCAGTCCACAGTGGAACGCAGAAGGGAATGCTACAAGGAAGGGGCACACCCGCACAAACTCAAACTCTTTGTCCCCCTTGGATGTGAGCGGCTCCTGCATGTCACATGTATACTTCCTGAATGCCATAGCTGTTGGTGAATTCATACTTGTATTCAGTATAACTTCTAATATTAATATACTGGAGTGCATAAATTTTATGCACCCATGCTAAAGTTGACTAAATAGAGGACACCCTTTTTTATGATTCTATTATTTCAGTTCAGTTCAGTTATTTCATGAATGCAGGATACTAGGCATCCTGATCAAGTACCCTTAAATAACACACCCTTCACCATACCTTTTTAATCCTTTTTTTTTTATTTAGCCTAATAGCTGGTTTGATTTGCATTGATCCCCACACATAGAATTAAAATAGCCCCACATCACATCACATACCTTTCATCATACCTAGAGATTGCCATGGGGATGGGGTACTTTCCATAAGATCATCTGATCTCTCAATGTAAATCTAACCAGCTAGGCTAACTGAAATAAAATCAAGCTATGCAGATCATAAAAGCCATACTCATTGCTTTGAACAAACAGCAAATGTTTTATTGTGTATGTCTGCTGAGTTTTACCTTTTTAATTTCACAGAGGACACCATTTTTTTTATGAAGTTAAATTCCCATAGAGGCAGGGAGATTTTTATTTTCAAAGGCCAGTTATTTCATGGATGCAGGATACTAGGCGTCCTGATAAAGTACCCTTGGCTTTTAGAATTAAAATAGCCCCACATCATAACACACCCTTCACCATAGATTGATCATGTTGGTCAAAATGCTCTATACTGGTCTTAGCCCATGAAACAAATAAGACTAAGGATTTCATCACTTGAGTCATTAGATGCAAAAGTGCTGAACTTGCTGTCATAACTACAGTAGTTGTCATAATCTGTCTAGCATTTACATACTGTATATGATCTGATTGACAGGTAAGTCAGGATGTATAGAAAGATTAGTTTATACAGTAAGGTGCACGTCTCTGACCATAGGGTGTTTTATGTGTAATGTTCCTTCTCACAATGATGTAAAAGCCTTCGTTTACTTTACACTGTCACAGTGGCTGTCAATGTGACAAACCACCTCAACCTCAAGTATGCTGCTAATGAGGAAGTAGATTTTTTAGGCAAAGAGAATTTCCCCCACTGTGGAATGTAGGAGAGAGAGCTACAAGGAAGACACTATGGACACACAGACACAAACAATCATATGCACAAAACCCTGTCCTTCTTGGCTGTGACTGGCTTCCTGCTTGTCACATTATTAGTTTGTAGTGAATTCACAACCTACTTGTATTCAGTATTAATTTAGTATAACTTTAATTTCTAAAATGGATAGTTCCTGTCCTTGATTATAATTGAATGAATCGTGATGCCATCGTAAAATCCAACATACACTTTGACCACATTTTGTTCTATATTACTGCGCTACCACAATTTATTGCGACTTGATTAAAAAGTTAGACTAGCTCTGTCTTGACATTGCTTGGCAAACATTCAGGTGAATTATATTTCTTAGTGGAAGAATGATTATCTAGGAATAAATCGTGATTTTTCTTGTTGTTGTGCCTTTATTTGACAAAATCTTGCCATATGCAGTATATACACAGTATATATAATGGTAAGTTCAGTCATTCTTCCAAAAAGATTACATTTTGCTGTATAAATGAACAGGGTCAGACTATCATCATTTTGTCAGCCCAGGGGCCACAAAATATGAGTACTGAAATATTCACAAGAATCCATAATTGAATCTTCATGTTGTTTTATCCAATATTAGTTGTCCAGATATACAACCATTGAACCAACAAAGTAGATGCAAAAACAGACACTTTTGTGTAATATTTTGTATTTGAGACCAAGATTATGCTTCTACACAAAGGGGTTCATGTGCAGTAAGCATTTGATTGTCAGTATGCATTTTGGATAGCTAAAAGTTCTATGGGGAGTTTCCATAGGGGAAACGCATGTGCATACCTTGCCAAATAATGGTCTACAGCACTCATATTTCATGTTAAATTGATCTACTTTTGCACCCAGCTTCACAAGACCTGGAGCTACTCAGTTGTGTTTCTAGGTACTGTAATTTTATATGACTGATATGTGGTCAGTTCAGAGATGTTTGCAATCTGCCAGGAAGAAAAAACTATATTCTAGCCTCTGTGGTCCTGTGTCAGTATATCACACCGTTATTCTGATTGTCTCTACTGAAGCCTCTGTGTCCAGAGAGGATCATGTGATTATAGGTCAAACTAGGAGGGAACAGTGGTCTCTAAAGCAGGTGTGCGCTGTGCAATTTTAGGCAAACCTTAAAAAACTATATTGTGCTTTATGTTGTTAACCACTATGCTACCACCACCCAAAATCCAGATATAGGATCCAGAGGGAAATTCCATTACCGACCCAAGTAAGCCTTCACATCAACCATGGTAAACTTATGCAAAAGCTGTACGCCATTTCATGTGGATCTTCACAATACAGTAGGCTGCTGGTTCTGTCTGTCACCCCATATCACCCAGTCACACCAAACCATTTGCATAGGGAGGAGTATAAATCTGTGTTGCTGGGGTAGTAGTTGATTGGTGCGCACAGAAAGCAGGTACAAGGGAAATCTATGCGATATCAAAAAGGAGTTGAATATGAACAAATTTGATGAAAAGAAAGAGCTGCAGAACCTCAACAGTAGGCTTGCTATATACATGAGTAATGTTCGGCAACTGCAGTTGACGAACGATACCTACAGCAAAGAGCTTGAGGAGCTAAAGGGCAGCCGTGATCCCTTCATGAAGCAGCTGTATGAGGAGGAGACGACGACACTGCGCATTCAGGTGGAGCAGCTTAACAAAGAAAATGCCCATTTTGAATTTAACAACCAGGAGCTCTCGGGAAAGTATGCATTGATCTATGTTGTTTTTTCGTCAACAAAAACAAAGTAGCAAACTTGAAAATGTGTGCATGACAGAATATTTTGTTTAGTCAATAAGGTACCTAAAAGACAAGGTCATCGGTTAGATCAGATTAGATTAGGTCCTTTTATTAATTCTTTACAGGAAATTAAAGTGCCACTCAAATATATCCATACTCAAGTACAAAACTCTGAAACACACTTAAAAATGTATTATTGTTCATCAGAATTTCAAAGAAGAAAGCAGGCTATATTGTTTTAAATCGCACACTGGAACCCATTCAAGTTTACTGTCAAATGCCTTTTGCAGGCTGCAAGAATTTGAAGACAAACTCAGCAAACAGGTTTGTTATGTCTTTACTCAAAAGAATGGTGGGAGGACTGTAAAATGCTTTAGTTAGGTAGACAGTGGGACATTTGCTGTTCTGCCTACTGTTGACAGGCTATTTCAAAATACGCAAGGACGTTGGAAGAATTGTCTGTGCATATTGATGAGGGTCTGAAGTACTATACTTTATAGGGGTTTGCAACCTGTAAGTTGCGCTTTAAAAGAGATTTTGAGAGTTCGGCCTTAACCATGTCTGACTCACTTTCATATTCTGTTTGTGGTACACACTGAGTGTGTGTGTGTGTGTGTGTGTGTGTGTGTGTGTGTGTGTGTGTGTGTGTGTGTGTGTGTGTGTGTGTGTGTGTGTGTGTGTGTGTGTGTGTGTGTGTGCACGTGGGCGTGTATGTGTGTGTGTGTGTGTATAGGAAGTGGATAAGGTCTCACTGATTTACATGGAGAAAAAAGTGAAGTCTCTGGAGGATCAGATCATCCACTTAAAGAAGGTTCACAATGAGGTGAGGAAGGACACAAAGCCGACAGGCAGCCTCCCCTTGTGCCACTCCAACCACCCTGACCCAAACACCCTTTCTCTTGCTGGTGTGGATCACCAAGAGCTGAGAGCCTATTGAGGTTGGTGGTAGAGGGGGTAGGGTACCTCTATGGTGATGATACCCTCAATAGAAGCGGTGGTACTACCTTTACATTTTATTTTTCCTCCCTTTACATTCTCAGTTTCCGCTTTTCTTTTTATTAATGAATATACTTTGTACAGAAATGGCCCAGCCATGTGACCTCTCCTTCATTTATGTCACTTTATCCACAGCCCAGAACTTCATTCCCCATCTCTGTCTCTGGATCTTTGTCTTTGTAGGAGATAACTCAGCTTCGGGCTCAGAACCAGTATGTTCAGACTGATATGAACATGGTCAGGCCCCAACTGACAGCTGCGCTCGAAGAAGTCAGAGAGTACTACGAGAGGCGTGCTCAAATGAACCTCCAGGAGAGCCCGTATACAGTGAGTGTGTCAGCATACACCTGAGAGACAGTATGAATGCATTCAAGTGGCCTTCTCTTAAGGATGTGTCCTTAGGTGTGGACCAGATAGTGTGCTTGGACCACTGTCCCCCGACCTCTGAACACAGATCCAGAACAAAAGGCGTTTCTAACACCCACCTTTAAAAAGCGCAGCCTAGGTTATTGATCATCTTCTGCTTTGATTTTACGTGCAGAAGTAGCATAGAATGAATGAATGTAATTTCAAAGAGTAGTTAGTATCATGAACACATACAGTTCACAGATTTTTGCATTGGTTTAGAAAGGTATCGAAACTATTTCAATTCCATTATTGTTCTTTATTGTCTCTCTATCTTTCTCTCTGCCTCACATTTTCTGTGCAGTTACAGGAAACCACACATAGTGAAACCAAGCAGAAGTTGGAAGTCATTACCTATCACGAAAAGGTGCAGACTCTCACCAGTGAGGTTAGTGACCTGAAAACCACACCACCATAATATAACATCCACACACATCACAGCTAGTGCCACCACTGGAGCAGAATGAGGGCTACCAAAAGAGATGTTATAAGTTCGGAGGATGGGGGGAGCTTTCTAAAATTGAACATGGTACAAGTTCAGTCTTACGGTCAATTCAGACTGCTACCATCGCATATGCCTTGCGTGTATGTTCCATGACTGCTGCATTTCATTTGAGCATTTATATCAGAAATACCTGATGCAGCGCTGCTGCGGCCAGTATGCCTATTAAAACATCTCTTTACTGTCTCTTTTGACTGAAAACCCTTCTAACAGGCTTGCCTGTCGAGTGTGCAGTGATGTATAAAGTACTAGAGATCCAGACTTGAGTAGAAGTACGTACAAGCGCTCTATCAAAAATGTGACTTGAGTAGAAGTAGAAGTGTTCTTTAAAAAACGTACTTAAGTGGAAGTACTAAAGTATTAAACATGTTTTGTACTTAAGTATTGCAAGTAGTTTATTTTTAAAAATACTACTCAAGTACTGAAAGTAAAAGTACAAGTATTGTGTAATTAGCTGATTTGCGAATGAGATGGGTGCAAAAGGTATCAGCACAATCTTTTAGTGCAGGCCCCTTGGCAGACACACGGGGGCCATAGCCTAGGCCCTAGACTAGGCTATAAACATGTGGTAGTAGTTAAACAAGGTGAATAAATATAACTATATGGGTTTCCCAATGTCATTTGTAGGGGTGTTATGACCGATACAACTCACATTCAATGCAATAATAGGTATACAGAAACATTGATCGTCTGTCTGTCTATCGTTTTTGATGCCGGACTATTTTCTTCAGCAAGTTTCTGGGGTCACGAAAGTAAAGTGTTTTTCTTCTCAAAACCATATGCGTTCAACAGAGTGATATATTTGCACCACAAAAACGTTGTCCAGCTGTCAGTAGCGCGCAGTGATAGGAATCGCGAAAAATAAGTAGGCCTAAGTGATAACGAGGTTTGAATTTTTCCTGGACAACGTTTTTGTGGTGCAAATATATCACTCTGTTGAACGCATATGGTTTTGAGAAGAAAAACACTTTACTTTCGTGACCCCAGAAACTTGCCGGACTACTTTCTTCAGCATCAAAAACGATCTAAAACCGGCTGGATCTCGGCTCACAGGACGCTGTCGGGGGTAAGTCAGTGCTGATGCACTACGTTGCTGACAGGGAACCCATACAACTTCGTGTCTTAAAATCCGAACTATCCCTTTAATGTCAACTGTCTAATTGAGTGCCTGTCACTTTAAAAGAACGTGAGAATAATTAGGCCTCAGTCATGGTAGGTTATCCGGCTAGTCTAGAATATGCATAGCCTTATGCATAGGAATATGTGGAAGCAATGCTTATGTTTTCTATGTCACATGTAGTTTAAATAAATGTTCTAAAACCAAACAAGTGGAAGAACACACTATTCAAGTAGTAGGCTTATTGTGGGGTACTACACAGACTGCAGTCAGAGACCAAGAAGAAATGTGTTGCAATTTAAAAACTCGAGATTTACTCAAGAATGGCTTAGGCTATTGTACAAATGAATGCTTCTCATATAGCCTAAATTCACGTTGATTTTCTCGCGAACCCTTAATTACGGAAACTATTTAATACCATAGTAAAGCTAAGATCGTGCTGTCAACAAGTGACACGCATCAGTGTGACCAGAGCTTCGTGAGCAATCCGGAACGGTTTTGTTCGTGACCGACACACCAATAACGAGTAACGATGGAGCACATAAAAAAATGTATCGGAGAAAAAGTAGCCTACTGAAGTCATCGAAAATATGTGGTGAAGTAAAAGTATACTAGGAGAAAAAAAATAATACTCCAGTAAAGTACAGATACAGCATTTCAGTACTTAAGTAGTTCTATTTCGTTACTATAGCCTACATATCTGCGTGTGTGTGTGTGTGTGTGTGTGTGTGTGTGTGTGTGTGTGTGTGTGTGTGTGTGTGTGTGTGTGTGTGTGTGTGTGTGTCAAACTTGTTAACATGGGTGCTGAAATGAAAATAGACAGGAAACCCAGCTGCTATGTACTCGCTATGCATCTGTTGGACACAACGGACATTTCGCTTTGTCAGGGTTGTGAACAACGCGAGTCTGAGGAAGTTGATTCATGACTGATTCAAAGAACACTTAAGAGCAATGAAGAAAGAAATAAAGAAAGGAAATTATATTACTAGTATAATATTTACTAGTGGAAATTATATCACTAGTGTTACAATATTGAAACACATATTTACATAAAAAATGAAGTCTTTGAGTAGAGTGTTTGATTGAACTGTACTTTCTTTTTCTTACCTTCAGAAAGTGTCAATGCAACATACGATTGAGGAGATGAAAAGCAAATTATCCTCCACAGAAGTTAGTTACCAGGAGAAGATTAAAGTGCTGGAGGCCGACAACTCCAGAATGGAAAATGCGATCAAAAGCAACCAGTGCAAGTACGATGAACTGTTTCATGCCAAAGTGGCACTGGACGCAGAGATTCTCTGTTACAGACAGCTGCTGGAGGGTGAAGAAAGAAGGTGAGAATAAGCGACAGCATCTCTCTGATCTGCACTACAGCGTAGTGCCATCTTTGCCACTTGAAACAAGTTTTAGGACAGTGAATTCAGGCATATCTAGATTCCTACTTTTGACTGAGGCACTTATGATTCTCCCCTCCATGTTCTCACCTTTGCTCTTTTTTCCTTTTCAGAATTGTCAGTCCAGGTAGGTATTGTTTCTTTATTCTCCTTGTTCTCCTTAGTCCTTATTCTGTCTCTCAGAGATCTTTGCAACCCTTACAGGGCAGCAGGGCTGCTGCTAAGCTTTTGGGGGCCCTAAGCATAAATGGTTCTTTTTACGTCATTTTTTATGTCGTTTTGAATGGCCACTGCATACCCGTGTTTGTTGGCATGTTGCAAAATCTACGGAATCTGTGTCTGTTGTAGACCACACAACCATAGGCGTACAGTAGGTTTGGTAATTTTGCCCCTCCAATTTGCTACGCATCGACGCACAATGGCAGCCAAAGTGTAGCGATGTGTAGCCTTGCGGATGCGTTGACTCTGTGAGAGTCCATTGTGTAGCCTCCGCCTGTATTGTTCCTCCTGGTTGTCAATGTCATACATTTGAACCTAAACTATTCAGATCGCCACCACGTGGCCATACCATGCCATTACACCATTAAGCAAAACACATGAACACCTCTGGAATCCCGACGGTGATACGGATCACTCCCAAAATTTCATCGTTTCTTTCTTGGGTCATCCAACCTTGTCTGAAATTTCATCAAAATCCATCCATTACTTTTAGAGTTATCTTGCTAACAGACAGACAGACAGACAAACAAACACTGATGGAAAACATAACCTCCTTGGCGGAGGTAATGATCAGACAAATAGAATAAGGCTAGTCTGGATATCATCCTACTAAGATTAATCTTTTAAGATTGAACATTTGTTTGGGGAGTCTGTGCAAGAGGTGTGATCAGTGGGCATAGTTCAAATGACTCCGTACGCTTGGATTCTCCTTCAACCAATCAGACCAATGATCCGGGTGCGCCTGGGGGAATATGAACAGGAAGCAGGAGAGACAGATGTGCAGGTTTCCAGCCTCAGCTGCAGGGCAAAATCCAAAATGTATTTGTCGATAAGAAAGATGTTTTTACCCTGATTGGTTCTATCCAATTGAATAACTGTTCCAAAACTGTTGGAAAAACGGTTCCATCGCGTGCAAGCAGAGCCCCATGATAGTCTACAATAGTAATAAGCCTTTCATTTTGATGACTATAGACTTTAGACTATCATGACAGGGCCCAAAGTCACTGTATCTGTGTTGTGCGTCACGGTTCTGTATTTTTCAAATGTTTGAATATGTTTATAAATGTATCTTGTCTTCTGTAAATGTATTTTTTGTCATCTGACGGCTTGCTCTGATTTCTGCTTTTCTAGTAAAGGAAACGAAAAAGGTGGATAAAAGTGTGAGTATATACAGTGCCCAGCACTAAGGCAATAGCAGAGAACATACTGTAACCATTCAACCATCCAATTACACCAGCATGAACTCTCAACAATAATCTGCCTAGATTGTAAGCGTGTTTAGTGCATGTTTGTTGAGTTGAGTATCAGGCTGCTATTTCCCTTCTTTTGTCTCTCCTTTGACAGTGCTGCCTTGCCTCCTCTAATCATACATCTCTCAATCCCCACAGGTGACTAGGACACCAACAGCAACGGCCATCCCTGAGGGAAAAGTTAGAGAGTCCTCAAATCCCAATTCTGTTGGAACCCAACAATCCCCACAGGGGACCAAGCCAACAGCACAGGATGGAGGGTCCTCAAAAGTCAAGAATACAGACCAAAAAAAGGTTCATGGTTGATACGTCAGAAAGACTAGATCAGTGTTTTGTTAGGGAATAAAAAGAGGCATTCGCAGCAAGCCAACCAGCTTTACTGAATGTTCCTGTTTGTTTACCACAGTCTCTGGTTTATTCGCCACAAGTTAAAGGGATATTCCGCCATTTTTGGAAATACGCTCATTTTCCACCTCCCCTCGAGCAAAACAATCGATATTTACCTTGTTCCCGTTCATCCAGCCATTCTGTGAGTCTGGCGATACAACTTTTAGCTTCAGCCTAGCATAGATCATTGAATCGGATTAGACCATTAGCTTCTCGCCTGCTAGCTTCATGTTTAAAAGTGACTAAGATTTCTGGTAATTTTCCCATTTAAAACGTGTCTCCTCTCAAGTTAGAAAGTGCAATAAGACCAACTGAAAATGAAACCTGGCGTTTTTCTAGGCTGATTTGACATGGAACTACACTCTCATCTGGCGTAATAATCAAGGCAACTTGCAAACTACTGGCACTACTACTGCTTGTTGTCTATGGGGACTATTTTCAGATGCTGCATACGATATCACTGCGCCTATGGTACGTTTGCAAGTTGCCTTGATTATTACGCCAGATGAGAGTGTAGTTCCATGTCAAATCAGCCTAGAAAAACGCCAGGTTTAATTTTCAGTTGGTCTTATTGCACTTTCTAACTTGAGAGGAGACACGTTTTAAATGGGAAAATTACCAGAAATCTTAGTCACTTTTAAACATGAAGCTAGCAGGCAAGAAGCTAATGGTCTAATCCGAATCAATGATCTATGCTAGGCTGAAGCTAAAAGTTGTATCGCCAGACTCACAGAATGGCTGGATGAACGGGAGCAAGGTAAATATCGATTATTTTGCTCGAGGGGAGGTGGAAAATGAGCGTATTTCCAAAAATGGCGGAATATCCCTTTAAGGTCAAAGCAATACTTTTGAGAAACGTGTTTTACTGTTGCCATTTACCAAAAGTCCAAATGAATGAAACAAATTTGTGTGCATACCACGACTGTCAATGCTTCTACCAGTCAATAAACTTTTGACAAAAATCAATGTTAAGAGAGAGCCTTCATTTGGACCATAATACAGCATGAATGCATGTTTTGCATGCATGCATGCATGTCTGTTGACGTTTGAAATATTATCAAACTTGCAATTTGTGGAGCTTGGGCTGTCGACAGGGATTGTGTGTTTATAGCATGTATTCAGAGAGTTAGCAGATTGTGAGATGTTTGCAGTACGTGGCAAAAACCTTTAACTCTGTGTTCTCATTTAGCACATCATGATCTTGGATCACATCTCTGCTCCCACAAACCAGAGACTTTCACTACCTCAGAGAAGTAGATCAGCCGTTGACACTCACTGTTAACCATGACATGTTCCTCTCTAAATGGCCTGAGCTGGGAATGTAAGAAAGCTCTTACTGTAAATGCTTTGAATCATACCTTAAAAGATGTTCATTCAGCATGTCTTGACAAGGCTGCGTATCAAAGTCTCATGACCTCAGCACAGCTGTGCCTCAGAGATCAGTATTAGGGTCCATTCTATATTCTATTTTCACCTCTTTCTTGAGTGAGATTATTCACTCCCATGGATTGCTGGCATGTGGATGATACTCAACTTTACCTGTCTTTCCTACCTCTGCATGCCTTAAGGATATTTCAGCCTGGAGGTAAATTAGCACCTCCAGCTTAATCTTTTTGTTGTTTCTAGCTAATACAGCTATTCCCAAACAGGTGAGGACATAGGCGTAATTTGCGGGGGGGTTAGGGGGGTTATGACCCCCGCAAAAATCAGATCCAGCTAATATAACCCCCCTAATATCAAATCAAAAAATAATAATACAAATATATTATCAAATTATAAAATATTCTGAATGAATAACTTTCGTTTCTTTTCTTTATTCATTTCATTTTCCAGCAAGATAGTATCATGTTTTAAATATTCTGAAATGAACCCCCCTGCCCACCGACTACTTGGTATTACCCAACCTGCGTTCTCTACCGAAAGTTTGTTTAGTATTTTGCGCAGTCGCTGGGATGAATGGTTGGAGAAAGCCCTCAACTCAGGTGGGAAGATTAAAAAGACATTGAAAGGCAGCCAGACAGCATTTTTTCATTGTTGGTTGACGCCAACCAAAAATAGGGAAAATCCTGACCAAATGGAGGTATACCCCTATTGCTAAGTTAGCTGTTAAATTAGCTGATGATTTGTTGACTGGAGTTGGCTGGCTAGCCCTATGAGCCCGACGGACGCAAAGTGCGTCAAAAACACACCCATTCTTCTCTGTTACATTGCGCCGGGATAATTGGTCACAGCAAGATTAGACCTATATTGCACGAAAGAGCAGAACCGGGGCTTTCCAACGAGACTAGACACTTGTCTGTACGATCAAGTATGAAACTAAAATAAAATCATGAACTTAAATCGAAGTATATCATATTTACAGTCTATATTGCTCTGCATTCACCCAGGCATCACTCTAGCTTGAATTACACGTGAACCCGCCATCGGAAAGATATGGCACGCATGTCAGATGAAAGAGGAGAGCTAGAGCTATCCACAGATACCAAATACAACCTTCTAGGCCATAAAACAGACGAAGTGACAGCAAAATAATAACTTCATTTAGCTCCACTTACCCCATGTTTTTGTGTGGCATAATAGCCTATGTTCATAATCCAACGTTATCATGTGTTTCAGTTTCTCTATGGCAAGTCACGTTCATAATACGGTTTTGAGATCCTAACAAACTCCTGTATGGTATCCAATTCAAGACTCATATTGCATCCAAATTTGTTTGACAAATAAACACTTTTTTGCCTTTACTTTGTTCATTGCAATACAGTAAAAAATATTATAGAGAATCATCATCTGTGCACGTCATGTGTGCTACCACGAAAACAAGTCAGGTCAGATCAGCAAATATGGAGCACAAAAAGTGTCAAAAAGTCATTTCTCATCACTAAATAAAAATTGGCATTTATTTCTGGAAGGCACACACCACATATTTCTGTAAATTGCTCAGCCCCAAAGTAGGCTATACCCAATATGGTTCTTATTGCAAGTCAGGCCTACACAACCATGCAAGTCATGTCGAGCTGTCAGCTTGCTGTGGTGAGATACATGTCAAAATGTAAGAATGTGTATAGTATGCTTTTTAAATTTGTATTATTCAAAAATCTAAATCAAATCAATGCAAGTATTAATACATGTGGTAGATCTGGGTAGCCTAGACTGTGCTGAAAAAAACCCAATATGTAGCATGTGTGAATGGCACTTACAATGACCAGGATAAATCCCTCTAACTGAAAATGCCCTTAAAACAGCCTAGGGCTCATAGGGCTAGTGCAGGCGCGCACTTTATACACACAAGACGGTCCATGTGAGCACACTGAATTTAACTACTGTGTCATTATGGCACAAACAGTCAAGTGAACAGCTTAGCCTATAGCCTAAATCATCATGATGTATTTCTAATAAAGGAACGGCAAATTAGCATGTTGCACAAGAAAATGATTCAATAAATAAATAAATTGATAAATATGCCACAAGTTCAACCCCCCCAATGGTAGACCCAAAGTTACGCCCTTGGGTGAGGATTAATTTGGCTCATCTTCACTGACACCTGAGACACCTGACTCGCAATACTCACACCATCGGAGTTAATGCTTTGTAAATGTGTATTTCACGAGGAAAAAATACAGAGGGTCACTGCTCGAAATTCATATGGGCTTCGTAATTCAAGTCCAGTGCAGATCTGAAGAGGAGGATCATAAGTCTGTCTTGATGTTCCTGTATGTGACAAACTTGATGTGCCTATATACCCTCAACTATGCTGCTCATGAGGAAATATGATTGTTAGGGGAACTCCAGCCTACAGTGGAACTTAGAAGGGAATGCTACAAGGAAGGGACACAAACTCAAACTCTCTGTCCCCCTTGGATGTGAGCGGATTCCTGCATGCATGTCACATGTACTGTACTTCATGAACGTCATCCTAGCTGTTAGTGAACTCATACTTGTATTCAGTATAACATCTAATATTAGTATACTGGAGTGCATACATTTAGGCACCCATGCTAAAGTTGACTAAATAGAGGACACAATTTTTTTATGATGTTAAATTCCCATAGAGGCAGGGAGATTTCTATTTTTAAAGGTCAGTTATTTCATGGATGCAGTATACTAGGCATCCTGATAAAGTACCCTTGGCCGTATTATTATTATTAGCTAGCTTAATAGCTGGTTTGATTTGCATTGATAATTAAAATAGCCCCACAACACATCACATACCCTTCACCATACCTAGAGATTACCATGGGGTACTTTCCTTAAGATCATCTGTCAATGCAAATCTAACCAGCTATTAGGCTAACTGAAATAAAATCAAGCTATGCAGATCATAAAAGCCATACTCATTGCTTTGAACAAAGAGCAAATGTTTTATTATATATTAATGTCTGCTGTGTTTTACCTTTTTAATTCCACATATCACGTTGGTCAAAATGCTCTGTACTGGTTCCATGCTGAATAGTCTTAGCCCATGAAACAAATAAGACCATTTTATGCTAATGAGGAAATAGATTTTTTAGGCAAAGAGAATTTCCTCCACTGTGGAATGTAGAAGAGAGAGACAACCAAGACTGACACATACAGACACAAACAATCGTATGCACAAAACCCTGTCCTACTTGGCTGTGACTGGCTTCCTGCTAGTCACATTATTAGTTGTTAGTGAATTCACAGCCTACTTGTATTCAGTATAACCTTAATTTCTAAAACAGACAGTTTCTGTCCTTGATTATGATTGAATGAATCGTATGATGGCATTGTAAAAACCTTTATGAATATAATAAGAAATTGAACGGAAACCAGAAGCCTACCTTACTAAATGAAAACTACAACGGTTTACTACCTAAAAAGCATAATGCATTGCTCCATGAATCATTTTTGGGCAAAGCCAGGAATAACTCCTTTAGTGTACTGCCCTCCAGTGGATGAAACGTGGACACGACACTCGTAGCACATTAGTTGTGCGCTCTTTGTCGACTTTCACTGCAGACAGTCCACATGTAGTGTAAGCTCTACAGGATTATGTTTTTCAGTGTAGCTCCTGGTTGAAAGTCCAAGGTAGTCACACATAAATGTCTTTCTTCTTACCCCCAAATCTGCAATTACTGGGAGACACTTGAGTGACTATTTCTGTGCATTCTATGCGTTATGCATATAGAATCGGGATACAGAAATCAGTATTTGTATTTTACTGATTAATTCAACATTTGGAGGAGAAGGATAATTGACTAGCCCAATTCACTTTTCTGAAGTTCTGAACTTGTGAATAGGGTTTCCGTGTGTGAACAGAAATCTGCTGCAACCCCCAACTTCAAACACGCATCACTAACGCCCACTAGTCTGAAATATTTATTATCGCAGGTCATGAGTGTGCCGGATCCTAGATCCTGAATGAAACACACAGCCGATGTTACTCACAAGATGCCTCTCAATAATGAATAGCCCGTGTTTCCGGCGTTCCCTGCACTTTTAACCGGTCTAGCCCCTATCAGACGAGAGCCGGTTTGCATCATACTCTACTCTGGAGGGATACTGGGTTAACCAAGTGGAAAAGTGAAACAAGTGTATCCGCTTAATGTGATGACGCTCTCTACGTCGAATATTATTTCCACATGAATCATAAAAATCAGGATGAAGAGGAAGTGATTTTTTCACAGGACAGGCTAAAATGTTTGGATTTGTCCCACCAACGCTCGTCACATGCTTTAGGCTAGTTTCAACCAACTTCTACACGAATATAGCAACATTTAAGCTACATTTATTCAGAGCAATTAACCCAACGTGTATAGGGTCACTGAAACGATGGGTTCAGTAACATCAGCCTTGAACCAAACCGGGAACAATATTGTCGAGATTGACATCAATACGGACCATGAAAGGAGTAACCACGTCAGGCGGGAACAACATCGCCCAAGAGCACATCAGAATGCGGGCAGCACGATACCGTCGCTCTCCGAGGTTCTGAATATACCGAGATGCGGGAGAGTGGTACGAACTCTGAAGACGACTTCGGTGGTCCAGGAAACGGTGGGCAACGGTAAGTGAGTCTAGCCACAACACATATAGGCTACTTCTAATAGCTTATTTATATAAAAGTGTTTGGTGTGCATGTCTATTGCGAACTTTTCAAGCTGTGCACGTGCAGACACGACTTCCAGCAAATATCCGTATCTTTTGCCAGGCTAGCTACAGTTGTGAGTTGTGTTAGGTATGATTTTTTTGTTTGTTTTTCAAGGGAAAAGTTGGTGGGCCGAACTTCATTGATTTATTTTTTTCGTTCAAAGATAAAATATAGCCTACCTTTATAAACACTCAATCATTGACAAGACATGGAAGTTCGACATGGACATGATGCTAGCCATTTACGTCAGGCCTTTAGCCCAAGTTTAGCATAACAAACATATTTGAACCATTGTGTAAACGCATGCTTACATACACACATACATACACACAAACATACAAAGGCTAATATATGCCACCCTCAAAACAAATTGATTTACTTCACACCAAGCTGGCTAAAATGATAATATATATATATATATATATATATATATATATATATATATATATATAAAACTGTAAAATATGTGTTATGTTGAACAAGAAAAGGGAAGCAAGCTTGGTTACTCGGAAATGTTCAGTTATATTTGGAAATGTTTCCAACCCTATCATCCTATGGACCTCTGGTGTGCTGTGCACAGACTTCTTGAAGGGCAGAGGAGAAAAAAGAACCTATGACACAACATGGGGCCCTCACACAAAACCTCGCACAAAAATCTATAACATGTCAAGCATGAGCAACTGTGTCATTGTTTCAAGTGGAAATCTTTTGAGGGCACTTTAAAGGGATATTCCGCCATTTTTGGAAATAAGCTCATTTCCCACCTCCCCTCAAGCAAAATAATCAAGGCAAGTTGCAACCGTACCATAATGGGTGCAGTGATATCACGCACTACTTCCTGCTTGTTGCCTATGGGGACTATTTTCAGATATCACTGCGCCCATGGTACGTTTGCAAGTTGCCTTGATTATTACGCCAGATGAGAGTGTAGTTCCGTGTCAAATCAGCCTAGAAAAACGGCAGGTTTCATTTTCAGTTGGTCTTATTGCACTTTCTAACCTGAGAAGAGACACGTTTTAAATGGGAAAATTGCCAGAAATCTTAGTCACTTGTAAGCATGATGCTAGCAGGTGAGAAGCTAACGGTCTAATCCGATTCAATGATCTAGGCTGAAGCTAAAAGTTGTATCGCCGGACTCACAGAATGGCTGGATGACCGGGAAAAAGGTAAACATCGATTGTTTTGCTCGAGGGGAGGTGGGAAATGAGCTTATTTCCAAAAATGGCGGAATATCCCTTTAACATATTTATTTTCAACCAGTGGGCACTTGGGGGCACTACAGCAGGTGTTTCAGGAGAAAGCATATCCTGGACAGTGATCCTCTGGAACAATATTGGCCAAGTTGGATACTTAGGTATGGCCTGATTTTTCTTACATTGAATAGTACAAAGCAGCATGACCATAGCCTGACCAGCCAGACCCACATCAAGATGTAGGGTCTGGGAACTCACCGTAGGCAGGGCTCAATTGACCTATGGCTAAGTCCCGCCCCCTCCACTCACTTGGACAAACCAGGGGGTCAGGATTTGACTGATTAGCTTCGCCGATTAGCAGGGCACTTCCTCGTCGCCATTTTCCAGAAATACATCATGTCCGGTGCCGTTTTCCCTGCGTTTTCCTCATGCTGATTGGTGGCTGTTCCACTCTCAGCTCATGCACGAGCTTAGTGTGGGCACGAGCTCTCGTTCTGTACCTTACGTCAGTCAGTAACCTGGCACTTAATTGGCTAAGTAAAACGGCACCGGAAACAAGCCTCTTGAAACGCCATGTTGAAGCCTGAAAAAATCGTTCAATTTTGGCACTTTTCACTAGCCTAGCATTCCCATTGAAATGAATGGGGGCGGGACTTGTTCACTTTCTCCAGTTCTTATAATACCTCCATGGGACAAACAGTCAACATTCGGTGACAGGCGCTAGGGCAGCCAACCCAGTAGGAGGAATTTCACAGGAGACAATACAGATACATTAATGAAGCTATAAGCTCTAAAAGTTAACATTAGTATAACTAGAGCCCTTTGGACAACAGCTAACAGTCATGTACGATTGCCAAAGTACAAAAACCAGCACATAACATGCCAATGAACTCCCAGCAAACAAACCAGCTAGCAAATTAAAACACTAATTAAAGACTCTACCATTAGGTCACATCGAGAATAATGCATGACGGAAATAACTGTGGACTAACTGTGGATAACTTGTAGACCATAAAGGTAAGAGTTTGTTGTCCTTACGTTTAACTATGTTCGCTGTCTAGCGTTTGAATGTGGCTAGCATCAGTTGTAATGTGATCATGTGAAAGCTTGATAGGACAGACGCTCATGAGTTCATGCTTTGTTTTATCGCTGGAGGATAGCTTATGACAACTGATTGCATTCCTTGCAAGTCAACGTTAAATGACTGCAGGTTATGTGGATTTTTGAACATTGTCATGTGTTGTCTCTGCTATTATTAACCCCCCAAAAGACGGGTAAATAGCTGGAGTGCTGTAGTGTGAAAGCACCTAGCGACATGTACAACGCACCTAGAAGCTAACGTTTTTGTTAACGTTGCCTAATGTTAGCTAACATTGGCCTAACCTTGGTTAGAGAGGTGTTGAACATAGCGTTCAAACACGTTGTTGACTTGGAAAACCTTATTCACGTTATCCACGTTTATTTGGTGTTGAGGTCTACTGTCTTATCCAGAGCAGACGCTTATCTCGGTTGAAATGTGGATTAGGAAAGGGTAAAAAATACACATGGTCGCCCAGCTTCTTGGGATACATTGTGTTGGGGTTGCATGTACCCCATGCACACCGTTTGACCATTTAAAACTTAAAATGTCAAGAAAAAACATATAACAACGAATGAAAACTGACTAAATGCAATGCATTTCAATGGACGTGGAAGCCGAGAATGTCTTCTTCTTCTTCTTCTTTAATTTATTGGCAGATTACAACTCTTTGGTGCATACCGCCACCAACTGTACAGGAGTGTGCAAAGGGACTTGACATTCTATCTTGGTAAACTGAGAATGTCCGAGTGTATTGTTAGCTATATGCCCACTGTGATTGGCTCGTTGCGTTCGGGGGCGTGGTTTAGCCATAGGTCAATTGGAGGGGTGGGATAAACAGTTGTCTTTCAAATTCCCTCTCCACACAATAGGATAACGCTAAACGAATCATCTTCTTGTTTTCAAGTAGGATGCGTAACCGTCGCAACTTCTGGTCGCATGTCAGTCACAATAACTTTAAAGAGAAACTATGCAGGATTGGCGATTTCATCTCTGGTTTCGGTTTCGTTTTTCATTTTCGCTCGATTTATGCTTGCATATTTCTCTGCAGAGCTTCCCCGACAGCTTTAGCGTGTATATTTATACATATATAGGCTATATATAAATATATAAATTACAAGCGTGGTTCTTCTTGTTCCTTACGCGTCTCAGCCTTCCAGATGTAAACAAGGAGCGATCGCCTCCTGAACAATCTGGGGGCGGGAAGAAATATGACTGTTTTCGATAAAACTGGTCAGTCAAGCAAAACAACGATTTCTGAGCGATTTTATGACTATGAAAAAGTTGCATAGGGTCTCTTTAAGCCTGGCCACCGACTCTATACACGATGTGATTGGTCCGGTGATTCTTCCAAAGCCCAGCTCCCAAGCTCTACGGAGCGTTGCTAGACTGCCCCGGCAGCCATTAGATTTGCTGTCGCTAGGTGCGTCTAGATTCCTTGGCTAGCATGACCAGGCAACAGAGGCAACATGGTCAGAGAAGATAAGCTGGTCATCAACCATGACACCCAAGTGTCTGGGAGGAGCTAGAGATATGGAGCCAAATTTGATGCTGATGTGATGTGATGTGATGTTTGGCTAGAGAAGACCAGCAGTTCGGACTAAATTGAGGTTTAATTGATGTTCCTCTATCCATGTAGATCCATGCCAGACAGTCTGAGATCCGTGTAGAGACCCATGGGTCATCAGGCAGGTATGACAGATAGAGCTGGGTATCATGTGTGTAATCTGTGTTCATGCCCCCAGAGTGCAGCGCTGCTGCTGCCTGGCTGCTTTAGCTGTTGGAACTAGCAACTCGAGTTAGGCAAAAACGTTTGACTGCCCTGGTTTTGTGCCTCAGCATTCTTTTGAAGCTGCCAAACTATTTACCATAAAACTTCAAATAATAGCCGAGTCCCAAATAGACGCATGTCTCTTTTAAATGCCTGGTGTGGGTACAGGTTTGGGTACAGGTTTGGTACAGGTTTGGGTTAAAGGCCGGTCTCAAATAGAAGCCTGGTCTGTTTTTTTAGTTTCGGGTTGTATTTCATCTTCTTAAACCGTCAGATTGCCTGTTTAAGACTAGAATTCTAATTACATGACTGTGGAGGTGAAAGCCAGAGTTCCAAATGGTTTCAAATTTGCGCACTAGACAAAATATTTGATCACTTCACGGGATAGACTAGGCTACGCGTATGCTGGTAACACAACAAGGAGGTTAACAAACTTTGTTTGTTTAGTTTCAGTTTCTCTCGTTTCTCCGCGTTTCTCTCAATAGTAATACCATGGCGACAAAGAGAAGAAATATGATTTGACATTTAAGCTGACAGTTTGTCAAATTTGCTAAACAAAATTTGGGAGAAGCAGCAGCAAGATAGATTAGTTGATCCAAAGAGGGTGTGAGAATGGCGTATAAATAAAATTGAACTGTGACGTCTGTCCTAAGGAGAGCCCTGCGCATCTGGTTAGGACTCAGGAGCTGTTAGCGCAAGCAAGGCAGGCAGAGTTAGCGGAGGCTGGAGAGGGAGAAGGGGAGGAGAGCGACGAGGAATTTGCCAGTGAACTTGTAGTTGAGCATCGCGGTGATGATAGCGAAGAATAGGGTCATTTTTTATCACATGATTGCGGTTGTTTTATAAGGTAGCATTAATTCTTTATTTGGTGTGTTTTGGGCAACAAGTTCAGCTCGATGGTAACTTGTATTGTTCAGCCCATGGCTGTCACATCGTTTCGATATTTTAAGCTGCCAATCATCTAAGATATATTAGGCTAATTCTAACAAGATCTGATTTGTGAAACACATTAGAATTATGCATGAAGTAATATAATGTAACCTCCTGCTGTCATGCTTTCCGTCTGCTTATGCTACTGGGTAGTTATTTCTAGGCCTACACTCAACTAACACTAAATTAAAGGCCTGTCTCGTATAGACGCCTGTCTCAAATACAAGCCGGTGTGTTTTGGCGATTTGGGAAATTAAAAGCGGGGGCTATTATTTGAAGTTTTACGGGTAATTAATTTGCGTTTCCATTGCCCCTAATGACGCAAACATGCAAGTCGTCAGTTGGCCCGATCAATTAGAATAAAGAAATGCTTTTTTGAATAACAGCAGGACATTACAGGATGGATTTGACACCTGAGTGCCCCTGTTGCCCATGGCAGAGACCTGCAAGCAGCAAGCATCCACATCTGAAGGCCCTCTTCTCAGTGGTCCATCTACTTCAAGTGACACACTCATCCATAAATATGAGTCTTCATTTTGGCACTTTCCATCCGTCCCCTACTCTGATTTGTCCCATCTCAAAACAGAGAGGGTCCATTTCTTTAAATGCCAATCTAATCAGCCCTTAGCACAGCGTTAGGCCTTCTAATGATGTCTCCATAGTTACGGCACTGTGTTCAACATTGTTTTGTTTCATCAGTGCTCCGTATGTGCTTGCTGTAGGTAGCTAAGGATAGTTCATAGGCACCATCTAGTGGTTAAATGTGTGACAGCAAGAACAGATTGTGGAATTAGCAAGGTGTTGCAGTGGCTAACTAAATGCATCAAAAGTGGCCGTGTGTGAAACTATGTTGTATTGGATTTAACATTTTTTAACAATTTGAAAGCCAGGATAGTGTTTATCAATCACTGTCTTTTGTACCATTCCAGTTTGGGTTTCCGGAGAGAATAGATTTGTAGACACAATGACAATGCAAATAAGTGGATTACACATGCCTTTTCAGGCTGTAATCTCACTAACCTCATCAGAATTTGTGAGGAATTGCACATTATGTTTTTCTAAACTTAATTGAACAAGTCTCAACCGTCTATGGTCTCAACTAAAGTGACAACAACAACAACAACACAAGACACAACTGCAACCTTACTGCACTAGTGGCTATGTTACATTATACAATTACCTGTAAAAAATATATACAGATAATTTGAATTATATGATAATGTGATTTATGTATACGATACTAACGGGCACTGGTTCGTTATGGGACAATATTTAATTAGGAGATTCAGATGTATTGTTGTGGGTTTACCATGGTCAACTTGAATATGAGTTGTGTCCCTTTGTGAGTGGGCAGATGGCAGTGTGATTCTTGCTTCTCTATATCTGCCTAATCTTTAGCCTGTGTGACCTCTTGTGTGGGAAGGTAAAACCTATGGCAGGAGAGAGGATGTTCCGCAGGGCTTTACATCCATCCATACTGAGGACCAATGGCAATCAGGCCAAGGCTGCCTGTGGAGATGGCCTAGTGTGCTCGGCTCCGACTGACATACACCCACGGACCTCTGTGCAGATCACTTGAGAATGGCAGCAGCTTGCCTCCCGGTGTATTGAATCCATTTCCCATTACCCAGGTCAAAGGTCAAAGATAATGGGTCCTGCCTCCTGCCACAGGCATGCTCTGAACAGTGCTATGCAAATTCTCTGGTGTCTGTGTTGTCAGCTAAAGAATATATGACCACCTTTGTTGAGGGAAACATTATTTATGAAACATGCATTCCCTGGTATAGCATAACAGTAACATAAGACTCTGCAAATGGGCAGTAATTGCAAAATATGTGTTCAATACATTTAGCCTACCTAAATAAATGTCAAATGCAGAGTTTGACACTATAGTAAGTGTTACAGTGGACTATATGGCATTATGATTATGTTAAAGGCTACACATAATATGGCTGAGGATCATTCAATAACAAGGCTGTACTGACTATTGAGTTCTAAAGAATTGAAGAAAAAAAAAAGAACATCCCTCTGGCTTCAGAATCAGATGCTCTCCCATTACATTCAATTAGTCACAGTTAATGTTTCAGATACAGTAGAACAGAATAATAAAGCAAAAGAGAATGGAAGAAAGAAAGAAATATTGTCTTAATGGTTTCGCCAGAGGCATGTGCATGCATGAAGATGACACTGCAAAAAAGCTCAATCAGGTTTTATTCCTTAGCCTTTGTAAGTCTGGTTAGACTGCATCTCTTTCTCTCGTTTAAGTCTGTGCAAAAATAACATCATGTTCTACATGAGTATATCCAATTTCTGTGCATATATGAAATCTCTCTCTCTATCTATCTCTGTGTCATACTCACACACACACACACACACACACACACACACACACACACAAATATACACACACACTACACACACACACACACACACACACACACACACACACACACACACACACACACACACACACACACACAGACACAGCGTGGCGGAGTTGTGGGAAGATGACAAAACAAGCTGTGTGTGTGTGTGTGTGTGTTTGTGTGTTTAGTGGAAGGACTGACACTGTGATAAAGCTTTAATTAACAACTCTTCTTTTTTGGAAAATCCTTTGTTTATCCGCTGATAGGAATAATTGCAATGCAAGCATGACAAAGCCAGTTCATTACTGCCCTATTGTTTGCCGTGTTGTGAAGACCTTATTAAGCCGTGTCACTCTGACACTTAATAGCCGTGTTTATAAAAATTTAAGCTCTTTATCGGATCTATAGTACGATCACAGACTGACGACTCAGCTTTAAACGTTTGTTTCAAACTCATATACTCATATACTCATATACTTCATTATAAGTGATGTGAATTGATGTGATGTATTATGGATGGGTTAATTTGTTGACTTGATTTGTTACTTTGTTGACTTAGTTGACTTTGTTGGCAAGGCCAAGGTCTCTGTTAAACGTGTATGCAACCAGTTAGATGTTCTTGTTAGAAATTGCCCAAATGAGGTTATTGTACATTGACTAATGATAATTCATTAGTTTTATGTAAAACACATAGACTTGGCATTGTAGAGTATGCTCTTGCTGTCCCATTTCAGCTCCTTGCACGTTAAGAGACGGTTGACGTTAGAAGTGCAAACGGCAGCGCTGTGCTATGAGACTGAATGTTTTCAATGCCTTGCATGCAAGAACTGATCTGCCGCTGTGCCAGGCGAAGTGGGGTGCGAGCACCATTCCCTTAGCACACTGTAAATCATATATTTACGCTGAGCCCTAGCGGCAAGCACTACACAAGTATTTGAGATATTATCTCAACCATGGGCAACCAAGCAGCACATGTTGCGGTGTGAAGTCCCTACTTAATGGGAATCGCCCTGTCAGCTGATATGCCTTGCGCCAGGCTGAATAAGTACACTAAGCCAGTCACTCACCTGGCCTTTGTTACAGTAAAGGTTTTAAACACCCCCGGCTCCTGCCACCTTGAAAAGAGGTAAGGGAACACCAAGTACTGCTAAGGGCTGTACCATCTCAGGTGTCTCGGATGCATCAAGGCTTGTGGACTTGTGGACGTGTCTGAGGTGTGGTTGTGTGGAACTGAGTTTCCAGTTTGGTAAGGGATTGTGAGAGAGAGAGAGCAGACAAACCTACAGTTTTGAAAGCCAGGCTTATTCAGAGGCTCAAGGAGGCTTGTTATTCAGATTGTATAACAATGAAGGGAACTTTACTGATTGTGTACTGCTCAAGGTTTTCCGTTTTCCTTTCTTTCTTTCTTTCTTTCTTTCTTTCTTTTTTCTCGCTTCATATAACAGAGGGGGGTTAGGTATCTTACACATTAAACTATACCCTAAAAACAGACACAACACATCAATACAACAACAAAATTGTTTGTTGTTGTGATGTTCAGTAATGGCTTCTTATTTTCTCTGGGTCACTTTGTTATCTCCAAGCCCTTTAAGACTGACGTGAACTTATTATAGCGTAGTGCCCGTTACCCAGGTGAAGAGCATTTACTCATCTGTGCAGATCACTTCCTGAAATGCAAAGCAAATCGCCGTCAAGTGATCTATTGGCTGCTTTACATTTTGGGATTTTGAAAGACACTCACTACCTGTGCGCCGCGCGCGCCCCCATTGCCATGGTAACCCGCAGCGATAAGAGCGCAGGAGGGAGTTTTGAAGGGCCAAGGCCCTTTCGCATCGACGAGCTGCCGAGGAGATATTGGTGCTAACTGGCAGATGGGAGTCTTTGGAGTGCACACACTCCCACTCACGGACGGCGAGTGGCAGAGAGAGAGGGAGGGAGAGAGAGGGAGGGAGAGGGAGGGAGGGAAGCTAACTGAGTTGAACTTGCATTGTGTGCATTTGAATGGTGTGTGGGCAAAGGTGCAGCCGCAGCTCTCCACGCAGCTCGCCCGCTCGGTGGCTACAGTAGCCACCACGTGATGCAGTCGCACGCCGAAGCACTCGCTTGTGATTTCACTCACATGGAGCTGTGCTTGCTGTGTAGATTTACAGTTGAGAATTGTACTCACAGGCACACACTGTACATAGATGGACTACGTGTTACTGAGGTTTTTGGGTATTTGTACATGAAATAGAAAGATGAAACATAAGCTTTGATGATAAAATATAGCTTAATTCATACACACAAAATGCAAACTGATCTAGTCCCAATATTTTGATAGAAAGACTTCTATATTTTTTATCTCACTGACGTCCACCTCTAATCAGTGAATCCTCTTGCCATTCTCGGGGGTTAACTGTGATTGGCTTCTTAACAGCCTGTTCAGCCTGTAGGCTTGTGTGAAGTGATATGAGCAAGATGTGTCAGATGTGGAGGCTAAGTTGTTGAAGCTTGTGGCAGTCATGTTATGGCGGCGAGAGACATTCATGAGTTTTCCTCATCTGTCCATCAGTTCAGTTGTTGTTTTATGCGGGTCGTGGTCATTTCAGCGCCGCAGGTCATTTACCTCTATAAACGTCCTCTACAAAATCTTTTTATGTGGTCATACTGACCACTTTCATCATAACACACCATCCCTCTCCCCCTTTGCCTTTCTCTCAAAATATGGCCTGACCAAAGGTGCGTTTGTTACAGCTGGAATGAGACAGGTTTGTATAAGGTTATAGGTGTGTGTTTTAACAAACGGTTCATTAGTGAGAGCATGACTCACTGTCTCTGACAGAATATTAATTTTGAAGTTATTGCTGTCATGCATGCTAAGCTATTTTATAGCAACATGAAAGTGTTGGCTTTACTGAGTAAAATGCAATATGCCTGAGATATACTGTTTTCTATGGCATGATGCACGCTACATGTGTATTTATTTAAACCTTAAACACATCCTGTTAAATCGACTCTTGCCATCTGTCAACCAAAGGCCCTAATAATTAGTTTCTCACTGTACACAAATCAGACAGCCATAAATGGGACATGGCTCAGTTGCCCCCCCCCCCTCCTGACCTCAGGCTCTTCCCTGCACAGCTTAGGTGTTATCGGTGTGGTCACTAAGTAACACAGGAGTGGAGAGTGTTGCCTTGAGGTGCCGTTGGGCCAGGTCATTCCGCTGTGCCTAAATCGGCGGCAAATACGGCTTTAGAGAATCTGTTTGCCCTGGTTATGTTATGTAGCTTGTGGTGCGTGCTGTTCCCATGGGAGGTTTTCATAAAGGAAAATCAAATAGAACATTGTGATTATATTTTAATGAGTAAAGCGATCATGCGATTCATTTGACTGGAAGAGACGTTTGTGTCAGTAGGATTTTTAAAAATGTTTTTTTGCGTGTCGTCCCCCCCCCCCCCCCCCCCCCCAACAATTTTCATTCGTAATTTTACACTTCATCATTCCACACAAAACATTGGGATAGCGCCACCTAGTTATTTTGATTTATTAGTGATCATCGTGGTTATGACAGATTCGTTTGATCGGTGTACTTTGGTGCACTTGACATTAAGATAGGCCATGCAGATATTTGTCCCTGATTACCTGATTTCCCTTGATTGTGCTCAATAGCGCATAATGAATATGTATTACTATATCAAAAGTCTAAATTGTAGTAGGTTTTCCTTTTTACAGTCATGTGCCAAGACTCCAGGCTACCCTATCATTAGTGAAAGCCAGTCTGGTCTTTCTGAGTCATATTCACACCATTTCACTTCTGTGTCTAAGCCATAATGCTCCTCTGTCACTTTGAGAACCCCAACACCCTCCTCTTCAGAAATAATTGGTGAGAGTGAAAATAAAAGACATCTATGTCCTCCCATGCCCAAAGAAAAGACCCAAAACTGCTTCAGCTACTTGGGTCCTTTTACATTTGAGATAAGAACTTGATGCTTTGATGACTGTTTTTTCCCCCTTAGTGTTGTATATGGGGATCAACCATATACACATGTTTTTTGGCAGTTTTTTGTTATTATTGTTTATTGTTTTATCAGCACAATTTAAAGAGGCTGATGTGAAAATCTAATCTAAATAGTAGACATGTCTAAATAGTCCAGATACCCATTCAAAGCAAATCTCTAGTAAGTCACTAGACTGCTAGATGTGATCTGACCCAACAGTTGGGCATATGCACTGATCAGATCATATGCATCTTTGAAGTACTGTATAAATCACTGTCCTACATGAGTAGTTGAGCTTTTTTCTTCAGTTTAATAATCAGATCACTGAGAGTTACTGTACTGTACTTACGTAACCTGGAACATTGACAAGCAGTCATAATAAAAGACAAAAAGCAATCACACAACACAGTACAGACTGTTCATTCCACTGCTGTTTAAACATCAGGAGTGGGTTTAACATTAGAAAACACTTCACTCTTTTCCCATTAAAATGGTATATTTTAATTTTATCCCAATAAGTCCATTCTTCTGATTCAGATATGTAATGATTTATAATGACAGATCTGGGCTATTTTCCAACCCAGTCTTAAAATATAGGTGTTATTCCGCAGGGAGCCTGTGGTTAGTGACGTGGTGCGGTTAGCAGTTAATCAGCATATGGACGTGTTAATTAATGGCGGCCTGCGTCTCAGGTGAGAGAGATATGGCTGTGCTGTCTCCGTGACTCCCCGTAAGGCAACACCCGTGACGAGCAGCCATATCCATGATTGCCATGGCGATGTGGTTAGCCATTAGCCATACACCTATGCCGCTCTTCAGCTTCAGTGCCCCAGCACCTGCAGGTTGAGTGTACGAACTGCCATCAGTTTTCCAACATAATGTGTTTATATGTGTGTGTGTGTGGGTGTGTGTTTGTGTGTGGGTGTGTGTTTGCACTGTACAGTAGGTGTGCGTGGGCACACACACTCTCATCAACCCTCTCAGGTCATCCATTAAATGCTTAAAGGGTGCTCAGCGGAATAAAATATTTTGGTGAGGCTGCCGTCTGGAGACCGACGCTGTTGCTGTGTGGCTCGTAGTAAACAGAGCAGAGCACACAGATGCACCGGCAAACTCACACACTAGTCTGTCAACAACCCTCTAACATTTGCAGACTGTCTCGCAGGCATGTAAACAAAGTGAAAAAAACCCCACACGTATTTATAAACAGACCACAACACATTTTGGCAAAAAAAGACGGTATTTTACAGGAGGAACACAGACGTGTACACACACAGACCCAAAGCCAGATGCTGTGTGATGAGTGCTTTGTGCTCCGATAGTGAATGAGTAAGCACGTGAGAGGTGGAGAGGGAGGGGGGGGGGGGGGTCGTCAGTGAGAGTGAGCAACAGGGTGAGAGAGCCAGAGAGGCAGTGTGATCAACTGCTGTAAGAGCTACAGCACTTGAAGACTAACAGTGGAAAAGAGGCAAAGAAAGAAGGAGAGAAGAAGAGAGTGGAGGAGAACGGTCTGCTCCGTCTGGGTGCTTCAGGTCTGGACATGGGCATGGAGTTTGGCCTGGGATACGACTAAGGAGAGGACCCAGGATGGACTTCTGAGAAACATAAACAGACACACACAAACACACACACAGACGCAGACTCCGGAGAAAGCCGTCTTCTTCCTTCGAGGGGCACTTCCCCTGAGTACAAAATCAAACAGCAAGGCTACTCCTCCTCGCACACTCACACTCAGACACACACACACAAAGACATACACCTTGCACCCACACACAGCGCATCTCTGCGCCCTGCACACCTTAGTGAAGTAGTGCGAGCGGGAGCTGGAGGAGCTACTCGGAGCACAGTGGCCGTGTGCCTGGAGGAAAGATGACAGAGCCCAGCTCCAAGAAGCAAGGATTTAAAAAGTGCCGGAGTGCCACGTTCAGCATTGATGGCTTCAGCTTCACTATTGGTAAGCAGAAGAGTGTGTGTGTGTGTGTGTGTGTGTGTGTGTGAGAGAGAGAGAGAGAGAGTGTGTGTCTGTGTGTGTATTTGTTTACACGTGTTTGGGACGGTGTGCTTGCACTGTGTACACATGCGAGCTTGTGTTTGTGTAGTCAGTCTAATTTTTACGATTTGTACTTTGCTAGACATAACAACTGGATATTCTGTCACACAATAACTTTGCATATAGTTGAAGTATACTGTGGTTGATGCTTTTTGATGGTGATAGTGGTGTGTGTGCATGGGGGGTAGCAGTGTTGATCGACTTGGGAAATTTCACAATTTGTTGCCAGCAGTGACTTTTTGTTTTCAACCTGCACATGTTCATTCCTTTATCTGCCAAACTTGCGTGGGCTGAGTAATTCAATGCAACACTGAGTATTTATTCTCAGTACAGTGCGTCATGTGTCTGTGTACTGTGGTTGATAAATGGCAAAATCAACATTTCGAGAAGATGCGTAATGTGTTTGCCTTTTCTGTCTATCCATTTCAGGTGTCAATGTTTCAAATGTGCACTCTGCTCGTCAAACCTCTGCTTGTCTTCCGTAGTAGATCTGATAATGCGATGATGACGGAGAAACACTCATCTGAACACGGTGTCGATTAGCCGCCTCTCCTCACTGTTGGATTTTTAGAGGTCGTCTGAACAGAATAGGATTATATAAGGGCCTCATTTCATTCTCTTTTTGTTCCTACAAAAAATGACTCACGACCACTTCTGACTTCCCTTTCTGACTAAATGATCACAACCCCTTACACGCTCACAAACATACGCACACACATATACACACACACACACTCTTTTTCAACTGATAAAACAGACAAACTGAAAACGCACTTTGTAGTGTTTTGCGAACACACACTTTTGAAAAGAGGTGAAGACAATGGCGACTAAGTGGAAGAAGAAAGCCATGACTTGTTGTCAAAGACTAAGGAAACGGCAGTAATTACATCCTTTCCAAAGGTCAAGTGGAGTGGGTTATGTAACAGCGCAATCACCCCGTACAGAGGAAAGGGCTGGGGTGAAGAGAGAGAGAGAGAGAGAGAGAGAGAGAGAGAGAGGATGACAGAGGGACACTGATAATGAGAAGGCGAAGCTCGCTCTTAATCAAATCATGTTGATGAGCAGCAGTGCTGTTGTCGTATGTCATCCCTGTCACTGTCCATATAGTGCACATGGAAGAGAGCGTGTTTGTGACGGGCAGTACTGCTCAGACCAAAGCCCAATCTCCTCTCTGTCTGAGCCTCTTGAAGAACAAGAGCAGATAATGATGTTGTACTGTTGTCCCGGGGCTATGAGGAGACAAGGTGTAAGTCATCTCTCTCTCTCTCTCTCTCTCTCTCTCTCTCTCTCGTTCATGTCTGTAGGGCTTCTCGTGCTTAAGCCTGTTGACTTTGCCATGTCTTTCCCCATGATTGCATCTCCTTGACAACTCATCACAAGAATGTGATGTCACTTCTCTAGGATTCCGGATTCAGTGTGTGTGTGTGTGTCTATTTGTGGGGGTGACTGTGTGTGTTTGTGTGAGTCTTTGTGTGTGTGTGTGTGTGTGTGTGTGTGTGAGGGTTTAAAAAAAAATCAAGGTGGTTGTATTTGTCCTTATGAAGACACATTAGTGCGAAGGTTAGACGATCATGCCTCTTAGCTAGTGGCGTGTCCTCAGAGTGCTGGGGTTGCTGGGATGCGAGTGCTAGCGTGATTCCCTTGGCAGTGGAGGCAATGGCGCGAGCTGAGTGGGTGGAGGTTGGGGGAGGAGGGGGGGGTTGCTGGGTGCTGGAGGGAGCGGGACAGAGGTGTTGCCTGAGCCCGGCTCCCCAGGGGCCTAAATGTCGTCACAGCATTAGAGGAGACATCCATGGGGAGTCATTATCGCTAATGAAGTGTGCTCCGTCATCCTGCCGCTGTCTTTTGCGCCGCACCTGCTCCTCGTGGCAGCCAGGCAGTCGCCGCGCCGCGCGGCCGCACTCCTTCCGGAGACCTCCCATTTCCCCTCATTAACCGCCACCCCCCACAGGCGGGCAAAGCCCCACTTAACAACCTGCCATCATGCTCTCTCTCTCTCTCTCTCTCTCTTTCTCTCTCTCTCTCACTCTGCTTGTATCCCCCTCTATTTCACCTATGCTTTTTCCCATTATCTCTTTTCTTGCACTCTCTGTCTTGATATACTGGCTTCAAATATCTCTTTTTCTTTTTCTTTTCCTCTGTGTTATGAAACCATTATTCACTCACTCACTCACTCACTCACTCAGCTCCTTAATCTACTGTGGAATAAACTTAGTAGGAGAGCAATTCTGCCAAAACAAGGAGCTCTGGAGCCCAGACAGGAACAGTCCACTTTGCTGATTTAAATAGATATTATTTAGGCAAAACAGCATTATGGAAATGAAATAGTGTGTAAAGCATAGGAAATTCTGCAGAGCTGTGCACCAACACTGTAAACTAGATCTACAGTACTACAGTATATACTGTAGGTAAGTCTGTCTATTCATCCTGACCTGACCCCACATATTTCCTTGTTATCTCATTTCTGTGTCAGAATTGGTAACATTTTATTAATTTACATTTAGGTATGTATTACACTTTGTCAATTACACTAAATGTCTCAATTAACCTAGACACACCCACCTAGATCTCCTTCCAGGGACATACTAGTCTGGAACGTTTTCATTGGTCGGCAGATTACCTACCCAATCAGTGATGAGAGGGGATGTTGCTATAGTTTATAAACCATAAGTAGCTGTGGTAAACTGTGGTAGCATCATCCACAACCCCCTAAAAAATTGAAGTCGGAAGAATGTGTAAATTTAATTACAGCAACATTGTTTCCTGAATGCCCATTCTTTCAGTTTGTAAAGCTTAAGCGAAGTATAATTAATGTCAGGAATCCCTGATCAATATGATTGGTTAGACTGGACCAATGATTTCAAACTTAATTACTTCCGCCAGCATGCTAGTATTGGAAAGGTTTCCCAATCATGAGTGTCCAGACGTGAGTTTGATTTTAACCAGATTCAAAATATTCTAAAAGAATGTTTAAATACAAATAGCATATCTCTGAAAAATTGCAATGTAAAACGTATTTTAAACATTTCAAAGATTAAACAACTACTGTATAAGCCTATACGTTTCATGGCGATATCTATCACCAACAGTTTAAGTATTGGTACAACTCTTTGTTTTAGAGTACCAGCGTAACCAAAGTGTCATTTGAAAGCTTGTTTTCTGTGTCTGTGGATGTGTTTATGTAATTTCTAGCACAAATGTGTGCGTAGCTATGCTGTCAGATTAGAATGATGCCATTTGATTGTGACTGCGTAATCATGTTAAAATAACTACTGTATTTTTGCAGTAGGGACACACATAGTTTGAACATATCCTCTGGGTTTCCACTAGCCTGCTGACCAAGTTCTACACCCAGGTTGTGATCCTTGTATATCCTAGATTCCATTTTTGTACAAAACCCTTTTCCAACATCCCATGTCTGATTTCTGAAAAAATGGGGGTTTGGTCCCAGGTACCTGGTGTTCTACAGTACAGGTCACCCGCAAGGGCCAGCAGAGAGGGCCATTGCCTGCAGCCAGAGAGAAACAAAGCAGACTAGAGTTTCCACAAGGGGAAAGTGCCATTGTTGGATAGGTAGACATTTTTGGGAAGATCACACAGTCAAAAATGCATTATGTGTTATGTGAACAGAAGCTTCAGAAAAACATTTTAGCAATGGTGTTCCAAAACGATTCATACTTTTGTAATTTCCCTGTAAATTATCCATCAATTTAATTAGATGCTATAAATGCACTTTTAATGAGTCATTACAAGCTCAGAAACTTTTTTGTAGCTTGTTGCCTGGAAATATATTGTTTTCTGTTTTTGAATAAGGCGTGGAGATTGCCTCTCTCTCTCTCTCTCTCTCTCTCTCTCTCTCTCTCTCTGTAATATATATATACACTGTATGTGTGTGTGTGTGTGTGTGTGTGTGTGTGTGTGTGTGTGTGTGTGTGTGTGTGTGTCTCACCTTTCTCCCTTTATCTTTGACTCTAATTCAATCTCTCTTTATTTAACTGTATTTCAAACAGATGACAACACCTAAGCATCCATTTGCTGTACTCCCTGATGAGGATTTTAGATGCATTTTGAAAAATCTCATGTTCAATACAGTACAAGATCGTTTCTTGTAACCTCATTGGATTCTTCCCTCCTTGTAAATTTGAATCCATTGCTTTTAATGTAACACAACCTGCTATTAATATCACCCAATACAATAACTAGTGAAGACAATTAGTGAGAAAAGTAGGATTGCCTAGCCAGGCACCTGACTATTAATGAAAGAAGTTATCCTGACAACTAGGTTGTTCTTCTCTCTCTAAGGGCATCTGTTTGAGTTATTGGTGTGATACATATCTTCTAATGCAGGGCCCATGCAAAATGTGCCCCTACCACTAAAAAGTGTGTCTGCAGGGGAACTGTAGCTAGTGTTGGTTGGCATGTTTTTTGTCAAGAGCCACAAAGTGTTGTCCTGATGATATAACATATAACGATGATATAACAACTTCACACTTGACACCCCACTTGCTTGGGTGCCACCAAGTGTGCAGTCGGTTAGATTAACAGTTTGAGAGATACGTATGTGGCTAACACCTAGACACACGTAGACAGAGCTCACTTGCTTTCAAAATGGACATTTTGCATGGTCCCTGCATTAGTAAAGATGAATCATACCAGCTATTTTGTAGCTGCTATTGTATCAGTAAGGTATATCCAGATCTATTAACATAAAAGGTATACATGAAATAAACAAACTCCCAAAGGTTTTTAGCACCCATTTTGTTTGTCATGCAAAGAAATTATACTATTCCATCAGCCAGTTTGAATGTGTGAAGAACCCAAACACATCCAGTAGTATCCAGGCGATGGTTAAGCTCTTTTGCAACTCTCTTCCTCGTGCCTTTCATATGGTGAGCAGCACAAAAGGCTAGATGTGGGCTTTTGTTGTGCGGCTGCCTGAAGACGGTGACCTTGGCTGGCAGCGCGGCGCATGCCTGCCATTCAGAGCTGCCGGGACAGAGTGTGAAAGCGAGTCTCTGCCTGCGCCGCGGCCTTCTCCACTTCAACACCTATACACACACACCTCCGTCCACACAGGCTGACCTTCAGACACTGTTCCAGCCTTTTACACAACTATCAGCGCTGTCGCCTTCTCCTTCCCTCTCAGGGGAAAGGAGGGAGCGAGAGAAAGGAGGAATGGAGAGAGTGACAGAGAGAGAGGGAGGGAGAGAGAGAGAGATGCATGGAGTAGCTCGTAATTGCCTTCTTTCTTTCTTGTAATTCTGGCTCTCACTGCATCTTTAATAAGGGCACTTTTCCCGTTCAAGGCTTGCATGGAGAAACATGGCCTTTGTGTCATGCTTTAAGGATACGGTATAATATTGCAGCAAACATATTTTATCATGTGAAGGGAAATATCAAGCCTAGTTTGTCTCCTTGGGGTTGTTACGCACGTCTGGCTGATTTATGGATGCTGATGAGGCTCATGGTCATGCACGCTCAAATAAACAGCGTCTCATGGAAGTATATATCAAATGCTAAGTTCCTTATGCACTTCAGGGTCATTGTGAAGGCAATTACTCGAACTAATGATAGCTTCCACAGACTGGCTTAAGCAGAACTGTGCACATTACTTGACCAGAAGTTGGTTGATCAGTGAAAAGCATCACCATATCAGGCCAACAACAGAAGTTAACTCAGAAAATAATTCCCATTTATGGCATTTATTAACATGTACTATCATGCTGACTTTGAACAATAAATGAAACAAAGCCATTAGGAATTATAGATGTATTTAATATCATATTATCTAATGGTCTAAGTGCTCTGAGAAGCTGATAATAAGTAAGACTTTGCATTATGAGGCTCTAGTTTTCATGCAAACATCGAGGAAAGTGAGCGTTGAACGTTGAGATGACGCTCACTCACTCACAGACGCACATTTTACATTGACATTAGAGTGGATAATATCAATGAACAAAATAGGAATGTACTGTAGCATTTCAACACACTGCTCACCTCATCAGTATGCCACTGCCCTACACACACAGCACCCCCCCCCCCACACACACACACGACTGCCCTCCTACCCCACCTTCACCTAACTCCCCCCACTTCACTGCATCATAGGAAGCCACACTCCTTACAGCCCACCACCTGGATCATCAGTATGCCACTGCCCCACACACACAGCACACTGGCCAACCCCCCTCCCATCACACACACACACACACTGCCCCTTACCAGCGTCTTATTAAGCCACATACATACAACACACTGCCCATCACCCTCTGAATCATCAGTATGCCACTGCCCCACACACACACACACACTTACAGGCTCCCTCTACTAGCATGACCCCAGGCAGTTGGGTTGGCCCCTTGAGCCGTGGATCTGCCCAAGGTTTCTTCCTGGACAAGGGAGTTTTTCCTTGACCCTGCTGCGGTGTCCCTTGGTGCTTCACCCCCCCCCCCCCCCCCCCCCCCCACACACACACACGCACACACACATACTACACTCTTACATCATTCACTCCCTGCAGTTTACTCTTAACCCCCTCCCATGTGCACAACAGGCGAAGGAACTGACATTCACTGCATTCTTTGCTTTGGTAATAATATGCATGTGACAAACAAAACTCCTTGTATCCTTGTATCCTTGTATCTTTCACTGGTAATGGAGCCTGTGTTATCCTAGTGAAATTACATTTCAGTCTGTCCTTTTTTACATGTTACAGCTACACAAGTGAAGATGCAGTCACAAATGACTGGTGACATTGTGGGACATTCCAGTGTATCAGTCATTACACATTTTCCTAGTTAAATGTTTTGGCAGTCTGGACTTGTCTAGTTCCATTAAACCAATAACGGCTTCAAATAACTCAATAAGCTTGCTGAATGTCCCCACATGAACCCCCTTATATATGTATTTCATACAGTTTCTGTTTAAAATGATAGTTGATAGGTCCATACAGACATGGCATACATTATGTTACATATACATACATACGTCTTCCAGATACCTCACATTATTTACCATTTCAACTAAGGCCTTAGGCTGCCCAACTAAGGAACATCCTACTTAACCAATCATGTTGAACTGTTTGAACGAGGACACTCCTTCCCTTCATATACATTAAAGGGATAGTTCGGGTTTTAAGACACAAAGTTATATGGGTTCCCTGTCAGCAACGTTGTGCATCAGCACTGACTTACCCCCCGACAGCGTCCTGTGAGCCGAGATCCAGCCGGTTTTTGATCGTTTTTGATGCCGGACTATTTTCTTCAGCAAGTTTCTGGGGTCACGAAAGTAAAGTGTTTTTCTTCTCAAAACCATATGCGTTCAACAGAGTGATATATTTGCACCACAAAAACGTTGTCCAGCTGTCAGTAGCGCGCAGTGATAGGAATCGCGAAAAATAAGTAAGTGATAACGAGGTTTGAATTTTTCCTGGACAACGTTTTTGTGGTGCAAATATATCACTCTTTTGAACGCATATGGTTTTGAGAAGAAAAACACTTTACTTTCGTGACCCCAGAAACTTGCCGGACTACTTTCTTCAGCATCAAAAACCGGCTGGATCTCGGCTCACAGGACGCTGTTGCGGGGTAAGTCAGTGCTGATGCACAACGTTGCTGACGGGGAACCCATATAACTTTGTGTCTTAAAACCCGAACTATCCCTTTAAGGTAAACATGTGACAGATTCTCTAGCATTCAAGGACACATTGCAATGTAAAGGATGGCAGAACTATTTGTTTTGGTATCCTAAAAAATGCCAAGGCCAAAATGTCTGAGCCTACTCAATCCACTGCCCTCTTCTTCTTTCTCACAACATTTCTCAAGCGCCAGCCGTTTTCGTTGTGCGTTTAGGTCCTTGAGCCATAGCGTTTTAAATGTGTTCCCAGATGGACGTAAGCAAATGCCATGACCCCAGGGTACATTATGTCTGACTCACCCCTCTCCTCCCCTGTCTCTGTCTTTCTCTCTCTCTGTCTGTTTCTCTCTCTCTCTCTCTCTCTCTCTCTCTCTCTCTCTCTCTGTCTGTGTTTCTGTCCACAGTGGCCAATGAGGCTGGACAGAGCAGCAGCCCCCGGCCGCGGAGCCGATTTGCACGTAAGTACCCAGAATTCAAATTTGTGGATTTACAAGAGAAAGATATCTGAGAGTATGTAGGGCTGAGAGTTAAAGCTGAAATCAGAAAATGTGTTTCTGTGGTGAACATACAGTATTGTGAATGAGAGTAGCTGGAAGCTGACACTAGGTAGCTACTGTAGGAGGAAACTGAATAATTGTCCCTGTTCATAAGATGCCTTATTGACCATTGTGCAATAAAGCAAATCATATTAGGATGGTTGATAAGCCTGGAGATGAAGATTTGCTGTACCCGTTATAACTGATTCATCATCCTATGAGCCTGATCTACAGTGTGTAGTTTGGATGGCAGTGTTATCCAGAATGTTGACTAGGTGGCAGCATCACACAGGGTACAACTGTACATGTAAATGTGTAACAATGGTACATGTGTAGGGCCATGTATGTGATTTAATTCATGTTCACTTGTGCATGCATCCATGAATGAAAAACACTTAGTGTGTGTGTGTGTGTGTGTGTGTGTGTGTGTGTGTTCACATGCCACTGTGTGCACTGATGTGTGCACAAGTCTGTACATGTGTTGTGAACAGACCCACTCTCCCCCTGCAGAGATAAATATGGTCCATGGCCCTCCTGCTGGGCCTTAACTCTGTCCTCATTTAACACACGATCCTGGATCACATCCTCACATCCAACCTCACAGAAGTACATCAGCCTAACACATGTGTCTGTTATTGCAGGCCAGTAGGCAGCAACACCTCAGATAGACTGCGAGGCCCAGTCACATCTCACTGTCCCCCCAGACCAGAGGGATAATCAGGCTTGGCCTCGCAATCTGCTCTGTGTCGTGGTCCGCCACGCTCCACTGTGTAGACCCAACAGCAGGGGGGGACAGAGACACACACACAGCAAT
>NC_085012.1:28388684-28411184 GCF_963854185.1 Sardina pilchardus
TTCTTTAGCATACTTGTTTTGCTGATTACACTGTATGTCCTAAGGGACAATGCACAGCTGTTCACAGCAGTCATCTAGGCCATATAGACCTACAGTATAGCTCTTGATAACACCCCGAGTCCCAAGCCATATGTCTGTCAAATCATTTCCATGGCGATCAAAGAGGGTACCTTTGTGGTTTGCTTCTGTGTTTCCTGTGTGTCATGAAGAAATCCTATAAAGTGAAAGTTTTGCGTGTGCAATATTTATGAAGCAAATGTTTACTTTGCTCCAATTAATGCTGCACATTTCTTGTTTCATCCAAGAGCAGGCTGGAAAGGTTCATAAAAAGTTCATGGGTTAGGATGTAGGTTATTAGACTTCAAACGCATGCAGACAACTGATGATTGGATAGAAATGTAGAGCTTACTGGGGAGCTTATTGACTTCTCTCTCGATTTTCCTCGACACCATCACCCCAGTCTTTTAGTCCTGTGTTAATGACTACCACGTAGACCAATCTGACTCTGGTTCCACTAATAACACAGTTGCTGGTCCCACTAATAAAGCTCTGTTGTATTGATGTCTTACTCCTTCAGTTTAAATCTAAGGGTGTTCCTGGCAAACACTTCAATACGTAATATTGCATTTTCAACAAAGAATGCGTTGCCTCCTGCTGTCCATCGACCAAATTATGCTATGTTTTAGTACACATGCTGTGCTGCCTTACAAGACATGCCAGAGCTTAACTGGGGTAGAGTGAATTATGTTCACTCGGTTGATGTTCATTATGTTGATATTAACCTCTCCGAACACCAGCTACATATGATATTATGATCTTTGCCGAAAGAGCTATAATACGGGTGACATACTAGCCAACACTGTGGGCTGATATGTCATTAATGTCACTTGTATGTATTGCACTGCTAAATTACTGTAAGCCTTTCCTTCAGACGGTAAATGTGGCTGACAGCAGCGGAAATATCCCCATTGATAGCTGATGAAGTGGAGCTATTTTCACTGCAACAAACTTTCCAGAAAATAACACCTTGTCACCTGCAGTCATATCGGCGGTGACAGTGTTGTGAGGGGTTCTCTGACAAGTACCCATTAAAGACTGTGGCTTACCGTTAGGCGCTAACCCACACTGCCAGCCCCTCCGAGCACAAGCTGGCTCAGCCTGGAGGCTGAAGCTGGGCACCTCTGACTTGGCCACAGGATAGCGTGTGAGAGCCGGGGAGCGTGCTCAGTAGGCTAGCGCCGCATGCGCTGATGGATAGACCTGTGCTGGTTGTTGTCTGGGAGAATGACAGGAAACAGCTTTACGATGCCGGAGAGCTCGGCCTGAGAGCGCCGTGCTGCACCGTCGAAGATAAGCTGCGCAGATTCCCATCAGTGAGCAGATCCCCACGCCATTAGCTCTGTTGACCTCAATCAGAGGTCACTTCCTGTTTGTGTATGTGTGTTAGCGTATGCGTGTGTGCCTGTGTGTGTGTGAGTGCGTGCATGTGTGTGTGTGTGTGTGTGTGTGTGTGTGTGTGTGTGTGTGTGTGTGTGTGTGTGTGTGTGTGTTGTTGTTGCTGTAGAGTGTGTGCTTAAGGATTTTAGGCGATGTTGTGCAATTTTCACAGATTTTTCTCTTCATTTTGTTTCCCTCAGATAGTAATTTCACTCTTCCCGCATTCTTCTCTCACTGTTTATCTCTCTCTCTCTCTCTCTTGCTGTATCCCTCTCTCTCTTTCTTTCTCTCCTTCTCTCATTAGCTACACCCTTTGGCTCTGCTCTTCATTATTACAGAGGATGTGGTGTTGGATACCCCATGAAAAACAAAATAGACAAATTGTTAATTGCTGACCTTCAAAAGGCATGGGCAATTCACAGTGAACATGTGAATGAGTGTATTTACGTTGACTGGAGCCGTAGTTTGCAGTGATTCTGGGCCGATACAAAATCAACGGAGGCCGCCGATCACCCGCAGTCACCCAAGGTTACAAGTCAAAACAAAAATATTTTAATTATATTCGGGTCATTTGCGGGCGAGGCAGTAAAAATTGCATTCAGTCAAATACCACCTAAAGGCTTCAATCAAAGTAATAGGCCCTAACTATTTTCAAAAACACTGTTGGCTTACTCCAGTTGTCAGAGGATGCATCATGGGCTTCTTGCCACAGTTGGGTGAGGCTGCGTAAGTGAAGAATGGAGATGCAGAATGGTGCAGCAAAATGATAGTGCAGAAACCATTGGCCTCATTCTTTCAATTCAGAGCTAATGGCAGTCAGTCAGCCTTGTAAAGAAATAGACAAGACCTAACCAAGTGACCAAATAAAAATGTGCCTAAAACAGGTACTGTAAGACCAAAGTCAACGGAGCAGGCTGTGGTTCAGTGGTAGCCTATGCCTGTCTAATTGGAGCTTATTTTAACTATGACATCGCATTAATACATTTGGTGTTAAGTTACCCTGTGCCACAATCCAAGGTAAAAACATATCAAGAAGCCCCTGCCCAAATTAGCTTAAAGAAGCACGCTAATTACCAATCTACCAACCAGTGGTCACAAACTCAAAACAAATTGCCCATCTAACAGCAGTATACAATATGCAGCATGTCATTGGGGTTATCAAGTGGGCACCCTCATTCACTGACGTTTCATTAAGTTAGGCTCACGACACCTCATGAAGGCGTAACAGTGAAACCAGCATCCTGGAGACACTGCCCTCCATGCTGCCACCATAATACCACATTGCAATATCCAATATCCACGATACTCTTAACCAACCTAGGCATGATGTAATTGAACTCAATCATATTAACACAGGACCATGGATGAACATCCCAGTAAAATAATGCTGACACTATTGTTCCGATGTATGTGACAATCCCCCATACAACCCACCTCAAGCTTAAATTGAACTGCCCTAATGTCTGCTGCTAATGTCTGCTGCTAACTAATGGATGATGGGAATACTTCACTACAGTAATATGCTAAGGCTATTCTCGTTTGAACGCAGGCTACTGCATACAAATGAATAGCTTGTTTTCATAGCTTGTTGTCACAAAATGTGCTTTGAAGGACAGGTGGCTATATCAATAGCTTCATGCTATGGTTTAGAATCGCTTAGGCCTACAATGCCATTGAACCCTGTTGATCACCTGTCATGATTTCAACAATGATTCAATACTAATCGTGGGAATCCTAGGCGAAATGATTCAGAGCATCAGAGTTCAACATTGATTTAGAAGTTGATGCCAGTGGAACATTCATTCAGCATGCTTTTTTTTTATAAGTACAACATTAATTCAACATGTTTTTTATGAGTACAACATTAACCCTTTCATGCACGCATTATGAAAAAAAGTGTCTAGATTTTTTTAGTATTGATTTTAGTACTCTATATGAGCCCAATATTGAAAATCAGTTGGAATTTTTTTAAAATATGCTTTTATATAGAAGTTATGTTATTGTCCACGTATGTGGACAGTGCGCAACAAAGGGGTAAAAAAGGATAAAATGTAATGACAGAAAATGTGGAAACTATGGCCCTCTACTTCCTCCATACTACCCACCCAGCCCTCTACTACCCCCATACTACCCACCCACCTCTCTACTACCTCCATACTACCCGCCCAACCCCTCTACTACCCCCATTATTGCTCACGACCCTCACCCACCCCTCTACTACCCCCATATTACCCACCTCTACTACCACCACTACCCAACCACCCCTCTACTACATCCATACTACCCACCCCTCTACTACTAATCCATCCACACCTCTAGTACTCTCATACCCACCCCTCTACTACCAACCCAACCCTCTACTACCCCCATATTACCATACCACCTTGGCATTACCACATGTAATTAGGTCATTATTTATAAATATGTTTACCAAATGTTTGTTTCTTTGTAATTTAAAGCAATTAAAATCATATTTGAAAAAAAAAAAAAAAAAAGTCCTAGTTACAAAATCTAATTTTTGGCCATTTAACTCCTCTGTTGCGCAACGTCCACATACGTGGACAGTTGCTTTTTAGGGTCTACAGACTCCATTTTACATCCGATTTAATTTCTGAAAACATAGAGTTGTTCAACACACTCTCCTGTACAGCATAATATTTTTTTTTACATGATTTTGCCTTCTTGAGTACTAGCTTTTTACAGATATGCCTGGAGCATTCAGCATATGGCCATTACTGTCACTCATGCTGAATTGATGATGTCATCAAGCAGTCAATATTCCAAATATAAGATGATACATATTGTTAATATATTGCCAAGGACCTACTAAAACTGCCCTGAAGTGGATTGGTGTATATCAACATGATAAATAAGTAGAAAACAGAGTTAAAGTTACTGTCCACGCATGTGGACGTTGCGCATGAAAGGGTTAATTCAACATGTTTTGAATGATTGTTTGCTCTCTGGACTGTTTTGTGCAGGTTCATTCAGTCCCAGCTACCAGAAACTGTATTCCTCCCTCCATTTACAATTCACGCAGTATAGATTTCGTGCCACCTGAATTTCTCAAATCACACTTACGACATAAGTGAAAAGAAGCTGTATGCAAAATAAGTGGGTTGGTTGCAGTATAGGGCATCAGTTTATCTTTAATAATACTTTTGCTTCACATCACGGTCACGTTAAAATATAGCGTCAGGCCTGTTTGGAGGGGCTGTGAATATACCCATGCGCCACTGGTAGTTTCTCTATGTACTGTGTGTTTGTTTGTGTGTTTGATTGACACTTTAAACTATTCCCAACCGTGTGTGTGTGTCTGTGTGTATGTGTCTGTGTCTGTGTGAAAGAGAGAGAGAAAGAGAGATAAGAAACTGAGATTGTAGACCTGCACAGGTAAAAGTACAAATGCCAGCACATACTGTACCTCTGAAGGGCCAATTGCATTTCCAACAAAGTGATATGGTACCTCTTGATGCAGGCTTAGCAGACAGCCTTGTGAATTGATGCAATCTCTTCCTCCCTTCTCCCTGCAACTCTCCCCCTCCTCTTCTCAGCCCCTCTATTTTCCCTCCTCTCCCCCCCCCCCCCTCCCAGCCCTCTCTTACTCAACCCCCCGATGGCCATCCCCAGTCCAGCTATGGGCGATGGGGGAATATGAATGGGGGAGTGATGGCTGCGCGCTGTGGCAGCTCGGTTCTGATGTGTTTGTGTTGGATGAGCGCAGGCATCCCTCCCTCTGGAGCGTCACACAGACCAGAGTTCAGACAGAGTGCAGGGACGGCCCCACCTCAGTCACACACACACACACACACACACACACACACACACACACATACTGTAGCACTCTCACTCTGCCTCTCGGCCTCTCTTTCTCTCTCTCCCTCCTTCTCTCTCTCTCTCTCCCCCCTCTCTCTGTGTCTCTGTTTTTCTCTCTCTCCCTCCTTCTCTCTTTCACACACCACACATACATTCATTCACTCACATTCTCACAAACGTGTACACTCACACACATACATTATATATATACTGTATATATCATATACAGTATATGGACTCATCCATACACACTCACATGCTGTATACTGTACAATCAGACATGCATACTTACTCTCTCCCAGACACAAGCTCACATTGGGCTACCTGAGAGCAGGGTCTCCATCATTATCCACAAAGCCTCCGATTGATGGTTGGTGCAATCCGTACTCCTCCAGACAGCACTGGGCCTCTCCTCCCCTCTCCTGCCTGCGTGTAGCCTTGAGTCTGGATTACCATTAGCACTACACGGAGGGCCACTGCTCGTGAATGAAAACATGAGCTCCAGTTCGATTGTGATGCAGCCACTCTGCAACAGAGAGAACGATATGGAATGAATTCTCCCAACTTACAGACACGCTACACCCACTGATCTATAAAGAAAGGGTTCTATATCGATCAGTGGCTACACCAGGCATGAAACTGAGGCATTCCATTAGCGTAGCGTCTGCTACAACAATTAGCTTCCACTAAAACCAATGGAACTGGATACACCAGATGTGATAACAGTGCATACGTTCAGAAAAATGAGCCCAGTCTTCTAAAACTATTTCTGCCCTTTGAGAACGGAGTGCTTCAATTAGTTGCCTAGTGTGGCCTCCCTGTAGTGCTCTCTTCATATTGCGCTGGGCATTATGTCATGTACAGTTACAGTAATTGCACAGTGTTTATCTTATGATACAGTACAAATGCAATTATACAGTTTTGTCTAATGATAGGGTAAAAGTCTTGTTGACACCTTTGCCATGAAAAGCGAAGAAAATGTAAATCATGTAAATTTACAGTGGGTAAAATGTTGAACCATTCATGAAGTACAACACCTGATGATGTTCAAAAATATGTATACCTTTTATGAATAGAGAGAGCACTGTGGTTGTTTATGTGCGTGTGTCAGTGTCGGTATTGTGGGTTAAGGCATAACGCATTGGATATGAGAGATCTCAGCTATGTTTTTCAAAGCAGAGCAGCGAGTGAATTCATGGGCATGGGGAATATATTCATACAGAGGGCGTGTGAGTGTTACTTGCTGTTGAGCAGCCCTGCTTAGAATTCATGGGAACAGACCGGACTGTATTTTTCCTTAAGGGTTTATGCATGAGAGCTTGTGTGTGTGTGTATGTGTGTGTGCGCGTGCGTGTGTGTGTGTGTGTATGTGTGTGTGTATGTGTGTGTGTGTGTGTGTGTGCTTGTGTTTGAATGCACTGTGTTTGAATGTTTAGGTGTGTGTGTGTTTGTGTGCATGTGTCTCTGTGTGTGTGTGTGTGTCTGTGCATCTGTGTGTGTGTGTGTGTGTGTGTGTGTGTGTGTGTGTGTGTGTGTGTAATTGTGGATGGGCATTTATGTGTACAAACAGCAGTGTTCTAAACCACAGGAATGAAATATCTACATATTCAAACTCTATCAGTTGTTCTCCATTCCGAGTGCTAAGGGGCCCACCACCACCACAGCCCTTACCTCGTCAGTACCATGTTATTATTGTGCGGACAATTGACAGTGTCAACACACCACACCACAATCATACACAATCACTGTGAAGAAGATATCAGGTGCCCAATTCTGTCAATTATCCACAATACCGCACACAGGGGGAGACAAGCCCTCTGGGAGCGGGGTGAAGCAGGTGTCACACTGCACACTTCCCCGTCGTTCCTGATGTCATCGTACCTGTCATCAGGTGTTATTTGAAGATGTTTCCGTGGTGACATGCCGCGGTGTAGCCACGCCACACAGACGCGGTTGTGCAAAGCTACCTCTGCGTGTCACTCTCGCCGTACTACGAGATGGTGACACGTGTCACACAAAGTCAGCGGCTGCGGTTGACGTGCGTGCTTCACAGCGGAGGGGAAACTTGTCTATTTTTGTCGCCGCTTGGCTGACGCTGCTCATCAAAATGAGACGAAACAAAACAAGGAGCGCAGCAGCACAAATATCGGCTCCGAATCTCGCCGTGGCCGAAAAAAAAAAAAACAACGTCAGACCAGTGTGGGCAAAAACATTCCTGTTCGTCCTGCTCGGTTGACATTCACGAGAGCCTTTACCTGTGGGACGCTGCATAATGAGGCGGGGCATGTGAAAAGGGGGAGCAGGGCCTCTGGGGGCGGGTGAGTCGCTCGTTATGCGGCGGGCCCCTTTGATAAACTAGGACCAATTAATCGCTTGTAAGGGATATCACAGTGCTTTCATTTCAAGCCGCCTTTTGTTCAGCCGCCCCCCATTGTCCATGTGAAGGAGGCCTGGGGAGTATTCGCTTTCCCCAAACACACACACACTCAAACACACACACACACACACACGCACACACACACACACACACACACAATAAGTTAGTACACACACAGAAAACATACACACACTTGCACTCAGACTTGCGTTATTCTTGTGCTGTCGTTCATGCTCTCATTCTCTAACACAAACACAAACACACACACACATACTGTACACACATACGCACACACATACACACACACGGGAGAGAAATGTCCTGGCGTATGGCTTTCTTTGGGGTGAGATCACCTCACCATCTAAGCCCCCTCTGGGAGATCTGAAACAGCAGGGTCCTGCCTGACCACCTCCGTTAGGGCAGAATGAAGGCCTCCATAATGCATGAGGTGGATGGACACTAATTAGCCCGTCTGCGCCACCTTTTCCCTGCTCCTTGGCACTGCCACAGGGGATGCCCCTCGCACACGCCCCATGTGGGCCCGTCTTCTCTCTGTCTGAGCCCGGAGCAGAGACAGTTATCCAGGATTTTGCAGATTATCCAGATTGCGGTTTCCCTTTGAAAAGCTGCAGAAATAGTTTCTAAGTTGTATTTTTGGAGGCCGTGCGGGTTTGGAGGCCGGTCACAGACTATTTTGTTTTCACTGCACTCGCATGATATGTAATCGTTCAATCCATCCTAAATGTTGCATAGTACACACCACATTGTACACCACACTGATGCAACATTGTTTTGCATTGCCCCAGTTTTGCATCACTCTCACTTTCCACTTTCCTAGCTTCCTGCATCGCTCTTGTCTCTTAGTCTTTCCGAAGGGGCTTTCGGTTATTTCGTACTCCAGGTTCCTGTGTGCACGGCACTCCATAAATACCATTTATTATGCCTGAGGGTCTTTGTAAATATAGGAGGGAACTTCACACGAGGGGCTCAAATTGAAATATATAGGTGCTCAGGGCATTCCGCCACTTTGATGCATGGACACACGCACTGGGAGTCGGCGGCGTCGCTCATCGCCGCGGCGGTGCCGTCGGTGTAATGGATTTGGTTCTGTCGTGGCAATGCTCAGGATTTGGTTTCAGTGGCTGAACAGCGTGGATGATTTTTTAATGAACAGACAATGTTCCGGAGGGTCATCAATCTGCTGAGGGGGAGCGCGGCGGCGGTCGCTAGATTAGATATGCCAGCCCATGTTGATGAATAATGTACATTTACTCTTTCTTTGTCCTGCTGCGCATCCTTTACTTTTTGCTTTTCTTTGCTTTTCTTCCTTTTTCTCGGTGTTGTTTTCCTCCCTTCCCCTTTGTCTCACCCGTGCAGAATTGTCCAGCTCTGACAGTCTTTCACTCATGACTCCCGTGTGTGCTAGTAATGCTAGAGGGCAGGAGCATTGTGTGGATGTGGATATGATTTCAGTAAGCACACGTGCAGGATGTATCCTACAGGATGCAGGATGTGTGCTCAGAGAGGCTGCTGTGACATGAGCACTAACCACCAACAGACATACAGTTTGTATAATAACCCTGATGGACAAGTTTATGTAGAGACCCTGACAGGCACACACACACACACACACACACACACACACACACACACACACACACACACACACTTTCTCTTCTCAACACCACAGACGTAGCTAAACAGTTCTCCTGGGGCCACAGACAATCACACAACACTGCACACACACAGGCACAGTTTTTATAGACTGTTGCTTATTAAATGTGCTCATATCAATGAATATAATGTTTTTATGCCTCTGTAGATTCACTCATGGTTTTTGCTCTTGACAAAAGCTGGACAGTGGATGGACAGCTCTATGATCACTTCTGTCTGAACGTCTCTCTTCAAAGATTTCCATATTCATTGATTTCTTCTCTGTTAAATATTTATATTTCATGTTGTGGCTATTTGCGTTGTACCTGTGTATTTGTTTTACTAAGGTCAGATCTGAATAATTCAACATAGCCACACTGTTTGCATCTGCATACGCTGAGCAAAATCTGCCTTGCATGTGAGGCAAAACTGAAAGTCATCACACACACGCACACACACACACACACACACACACACACACACACACACACACACACACACACACACACACACACACACACACACACACACACACACACACAGTGAGTCCCAGACTCACATAAAAAAGGCGGCTGTGTTGTCTAATTGCTACACTGATTTACAAATCCTCAGTCTCCCGGGAATTCATAGTCAGAAGTGTGAGCACCTCGTACAACTGTTCTCTACTTTATCACGACTTCCAACTCCCTATGCAGTGGAAACAATCACACAGCTCTCTCATGCTCTTACTTCACCAGTAAACCTGCTGAAAGAAAGACTTAATTTCCATTCGAACCCAAATGCCCATTCAGAAAGGAATCATTCTAGAAGTGTTTCAGTAAAAAGGGACATGGAATGAGGCTTTAGTCCTCATTAGACTTAATCATCTTCCTGACGGAAAATATGTCTGCTATGTACTTTTTCTTTGTGTCATTGTCTTTGTGCCTGTCAGATGTTCGTGTTGATGTGAGCTTGGCCTGCCCAGGGATGATTAAGGACCAGAGTTCAGTGCGGTAAACAGCCAAGACTGGCACTGCTATGCTGCAGCTGGTGCATTTGGAGCAGCATTGGGAGGATGACCGTGCACTGTGTTTTTTTGTTTTTAAGTATATTTTTTGGGCTTGTTATGCCTTAATTATGATAGAACAGTGGAGAAGTGACAGGAAGCAAGTGGGAAAGAGAGTCGGGGTGGGATCCGGAAAGGACCAGGGGGCAGGAATCGAACCCGGGTTGCCAGTGTGCAGTGCAGGTGCCCCAGCCAGTTGCAGCACAGCTGGGATCAGTCAGTACACTATGTTAGCACAATCACCTGTCAGATCAGCCACAATGAAGTACCAACAACGGGCCGACCAGATAATGAAAGAAGTTTAGGAATGTACATAGAAGACATATTAACATTACAAAAAAAGGAACATTTGTGGGGAGTTATTCTCTGCTCTTTCATACCATTCACAGATACTTTGAAATAGAAGATATCCTTTGGTCTTGCTTTGAGTGGAGCAAAGAGAAAAAAAGAGTGGAATGAAAGCCGTTGAGAGCTGAGGAGAAAATTAAAATAATTCACATCAGCACAATGACGCTCTTGATGTTAATGACTTACGTTCGGTCTGTGTTATGGCAGAAATGTGTGTGACTCATGGAAGCGACTGCGGTTGGGGATTTTTACAATAAGCTTTTCTAATGAATTGACGTGAATTGTTTTAATTACCACAGAACGAGTTCTTTCTTTTGACTCCTTATTAAAACGCTAACTTCAATCAATTTCTATTTAAGATTTCTCATTCTTTGGCTGTGTCAGCAGCACTGAGGCTGGGGGATCTCTGAGACCTGGCCCTGTGCAGGGCTTACTCCACATACTGTAGCTACACACTCTCCCTTCTTCTGGTGAACTTTGGAAGGAAATAGTAAACATTCGAAAGGGTGCTGATGCAAACATAACCACACACATCCTCTTTTTTAATGTAATACTGTAAGTCGCATACTCTAGTTGATTTTAGATGCAAATACAAATTATGTTAATTTTTGTTAAATACTGGACTTTGGCCGACTTTGACATGGAATTAAAAATGCTCAAGCTGTGCGCATAGTGAACAAGTTAGAGTGGACGTCACAGGCGCTTTTATCTTCAGATGAACAGGAAGTGGATTTCGGCGATAGCTGCCGTGGCAACTTGAGCAGCTGGAAGGGATGGGTTGCGAGTGACCCGCCAACTGCCTCCGGTTCTGCTGCAGGCTGTGTTTGTGTGTGTGTGTGTGTGTGTGTGTGTGTGTGTGTGTGTGTGTGCTAGAGACTGGGCGCTGTCGGGAGTAGTTTGTCGTGTTTGTGCTGGTGGCACAGTGCTCATGTCCCCAGCTGTTAATTGAATTGCTCACACGGTCTCTCAGCTCTAATTCTTATTTACATTGATTTGCTCAACACCCACTGCCCCTGTCCCACCCCATGACTTGCTAACCAAATACACACTCAGGCACAAAGACATACACAAAAACACAAACACACAATTTCTGCAGAACCACTCATCAAACACACTGTATTTGCATGGTCAGAGCTAAGTACACAGTGTTTCAGAGACTCAGCATTCAAAACCCCCATTACCATTGAGCATACACACGTATAGACACAGACATGTTAATGTTTTGTTCATATTAGGTCTTTTACTAGCCATATGGTTGTCATTGTTATTTTTACCTCAAGCAAAGTGAGGTCACCCCTCAGAACAGAGGAGTGTGGAAACCCTAGACCAGAGCTTAAGACTGCAGTGATTAAACTCATTGCACATACATCTTCACACTCGCTGTCAAGCAGGGGGAGTCGCCATCACTGGTGGTCCACAGAATGGAAAAAAAGACAAATCGGAAAATCCCTCTCCTTCATCAGGTTCAGTAGAGCAGCTCACCTTCCAACAGTGAGGATGATCCCTGGCTTCAGACAGGCACACACAGACAGACAGACAGACAGACACACACACACACACACACACACACACACACACACACACACACACACACACACACACACAGAGTCACAGACTCACATAGAAAAGGCGGAAAGACAGAAAGACCTAGTTCAGAGGAGGAGAGAGGGATGCCAGTGAGCGTGAAAGAGAAAGGGGGAAGGAGAGACAGAACATGTGTGTCTACATTAAACAAAAGAGAAAAGACTTCAATTGCAATAACAAGAGAGAGCATGAAGAAAAAGAAGAGGGAGCTTTATCTCCCTTAGTGGCTTTATTTCACCCGTTTCACACATGAAGGAGTTAGAGAGGTCAGGCTCAGCCACCTGAAGATTACGGGGAGAAAATACAGATCGAGAAATGAAAAGCGGCAGATAAGAGCTGAAAGAGAGAAGATGGCTCAGTTCACATCACCAGCAGCGGCAGGAAATTCCACAGAGTGGGAATTGAAGACAAACCCAGGTGGGGAAGGGAAACGAGCCCTCGCGGGGAACTGCAGGCCAGCTGTTGCGCTTGTTACCAGGTGCGATAGTGTGCCAGTGTGTCGGCTGATGGAGCGGAAAAAAAAGCCAGAGAGAATTGACTCGTCGGTCGAAATGACGCCGACGAGCACGCTCACCGTGAGAAAATGTGAGCCTCTCGTGCTGCGTCTCTCTCACACTCTAACATGGCTGCTCACACAGCCTCGTTCGCTCGTTTATACACTCGTTCACACATACTCCATCACTCCGTCACTGTCTGCATCATTTACTCACATACCCCCCCGTCTCTCTCCCTCCCTCCCTCCCTCACTCATTCAATCGCTCACTGCCACTTAAGCACATGCACTAGCATCTAACAGCTAACAGCTGACTCACTCAATCATCATGGTAAAAGCATCTTTAAAATGCATTAAAGCACAAGGAGACAATTTGCAAAGGCCATATTGATCCTGTATTCTGGAGGAAGATTTGGTGCCCATATCTTATGTCAGGCTGGATCAAATGGGAGAGGGTGAAGCAGGGCGTCCTGATTGGCCAGTGAGAGAGGGCCCATCTCCTTTTGTCATGGAAAACAAAACAGTGTCTGTGATGTCGCTGGCCTAACAGAGCTGAACGTAATGTGTTTTGGTCTTCGCCATTATGATAAGAGCATCCAATTTCCTGTCAGGGCCATCACAACCAATCACAATAGAGCACTCGTGGAAATGGCACCACGCCACGAGTGCTAATGTTGTTTAACTGGTAATTTTTATTCCCTTGAAGTCAACTCTTAGATACAATACCACATCCCAATATGGATAACAGGTGGACCATGTGATCAATAGATTTCCTTAGGGAGGAAACCTCTCTCTTTCTTTTTGTTTGTGCGGTTTTTAGAAGTAACTAGATCACTGTTGTTGAATTGACTTGTGGCGCATAATTGAATTCATCTTGTGTGTACTCATAATACATTTTCTGGATGACGTATGGAAGATGTCTGATACATCAGCTCCTCACTTAGGCCTATTCCCATCAGGCATATTACACATTTATTTTTGTTCTTAATTATTAAAAAGAGGCCGCATTTCCCATTTCAACCTGATGTCATCAATTACTGTGAAACTGCTCTCTCACTTTGACCATTTCTTAGTGATAGTTGCCTTTTAGCAATCTCACATGGAATTCCTGGGTTATTTCATCATCCTTCTCTCTCTTTCTCCCTCTCCCTCTCTCTCGGTGTCAAGGCGTGGCAAGGCTTGTTTATTTATGCAGTTCATAGTGCTTTACAATTAGATAAATAAAAACAAAAAGACTATAAAGAGCATAGACAAATCTCAGGTTTAAAAAGGTAAAGGGCAAAAGAAAACAGGGAAAAAGACAAAGCGCCGCTGAGTTGTTGTTGGTGTGGTGTGGTGTGCTGTGCTGTGGTGTTTGCAGTGGGCAGGGTGGGCAAGAGATGCTTATGATCTGTGGGAAGCAGGAGGCATGCTGGGAGTCGGAGTGAACACCCCCAACTCCCTCTGTGTTTCTGACAGGTCCGCTCCCCTCCCCAAAACACACACATTAATGCAATTTTTACCAACCTTGGGGTCGTAACGCATGCAATTCAAATGGGGGTCGGTTTAGATAGTGGGCATCTTAAAATTGACCAGGTCATTGCATAAGAATGTACACCTCATGAAACTAATATGGATCCTTCATTACAATCTAGCAATGTAAAAATAAACTCAAACCATCCTTACACCAGAAGACTTTGACAAGATTTGGGAAAGACTCTTGAAAGATTGTAGTCTTGAGTAAAGCTTGAATGGGGGGGCATTAGTTAAAAGACTCCAATCTTTCAAGAATCTTTTCCAAATCTTGTCAAAGTCTTCTGATGTAAGGGTAGCATTAGAAACTAGACAGCACACATGAGATCTTTGATCATGTAATCATGCTTGCAAACCACAGTTAAAGGTAAACTATGCAGGATTGGCGATTGCAACGCCGGTTTCGCTTTCGCTTTTCGTTTTCTCTCGTTTTATGCTTGCATATTTCTCTGCAGAGCTTCCCCAGAACTTCCCCCGAGCTTTAGCGTGTATATTTTACAAAAGTCCTCAATCGGTCAGTCTGCCTTTTCATGAGCATGATCGAGACTTCACATGAGACTTCCTGGTCCATGGGTGCGTGCCCGAGGATTCCTGAAGTTGCAAGCGTGGTTCTACGGCTATAGACCACTAGGGCGGCCGAAAAAAACATTGTTTGACCGGTATTGACTCATTTAATCATATATAACAGTATGAAACGAATTGATTAACTGAAAAACGTTGCATAGTGTGCCTTTAATCAAAAGTACCACTCTCAACTAGATGTTAGAGCAGAGATGAGATGCACGCTCATGTTGTGAATGATTGGAGTCAACATTTTGTGACATTAAAATAGTCACCTTCCAAAAAAAGGTTGTGAGCCCCTGGTCTAATGCTTACACACATACTGTAGCACACACACATACACATACACATACAGATGCCCGGAATATAAGCACACACACAAAGCACAGATGAACATAAAGGGACCACCCATGGTACACACATATGGCCACATATGTTCATATACACAAACACACACACACAGTATATGCTCACATATATTTGAACGACATAATCCCATACAGAACATACAAAACCCTCTCAAAAATCCTAGATTGATTGACTGCTTCTAGAGTCTTGTCTAATTCTGATTCACTAATACAATACTACAGTAATACTACTACAAATATGCTGCAGAAATGCCCACTTATGGTCACCAGTGGTCTTTTGTTGGTCTCTTCTTCACAGTTCCCCATGCTCTTGATTGTAAAGACACAACCTATGGCAAATAGTACACACACACACACACACACACACACACACACACACACACACACACACCACACACACACACACACACGAGCAGCCTCAAGCTGAGGTCAGTAGACATGTTGAGTGGAGGCTCTGGCGTTGAGAGCCGCTGTGTGAAACGGCTGCTAATCCGCCGCACGTCCACTGCTCACGACGAGCGCCAGTGCTGCCGCTCTCAGCCGCTCCTCCCTCCGTCCGGCCGCACGCGCTCGCTCGCTCGCCCGCCCGCCGTGCACCTGAACACTCAGGAGCCGACACACACACTCTCTCTCACACTCACTCACTCACGCACACACATACATACGTGCGCGTGTGCGATCTTCACTCTCACTCTCACTCTCGCTCTCTCTCGCTCTCTTTTGCTCTCTCTCACTCTCTCTCTCTGTCTTATTCTCTCTCTCTCTCCCAGTCACGGTCAGAACCAGTGTGCATGTGAGAGAGAAGAGAAAATAGACAGGGACTGAGAGAGGAGGAGAAGAGAAGGAAGAAAAAGAGCGAGGATCCGAGAGGCACCACTTCTGTTCCGGGACAGGCAGAAGTGGAGAAGAGGAACAACGGAACACGAGAGAGAGAGTAAGAGAGAGAGAGAGAGAGAGAGTGAGAGAAAGAGACGAAAAGAGCCATGCAAGCCCAACGAGTGTGAGAGTGAGAGGAAAGGAGAGCGTGCGTGAGAGAGAAAGAGAGAGGGAGGGAGAGAGAGAGAAAGAGAGAGGGAGCGAGAGAGAGAGAAAGAGAGAGGGAGGAGAGAGGGAGAGAGGAGGGGGGGAGCATGAAGGACGCGCTCCAGCTGTCTCCCTGACAGACTGAGCCGGGGAGCTGAGCTGAGCTGAGCTGAGCGGAGCGCGGGGGCTGCAGCCCGCTCTCACACACAACAACACACACCAAACTTGCCCTCTCTCTCTCTCTCTCTCTCCCGCGCCGCGCTGCACTGAGCCGTGTGGTGCGGAGCACACGGACTCTCGTCCTGCCGACGGATCTTCTGCCCCCCCTTCTCTAAAAGCCCCCCCCCCACACACACACACACACGCACGCACACACACCCCCTTACCCCCTCCTCCTCCCTCACGCTCCCGTCCTCGCCTTGCATCTTCTCTGACCAAACCTCATGTCGTTTTGCCTGGTCGACTACTTCGACATGGAATCGCCCACCAAGGAGATCGAGGATTTCGAGAACAACTCACTGAAGTATCTGCAGCCGGATCAGATTGAGAAGATCTGGCTAAGACTGCGCGGACTGTGAGTACCATCTCTTTAATCTCCATCTTAATCTTTCAGTTTTCGTTTATTTGTTTATTTATTTCTTATTTGTTTGGGTTGTTGTTGTTGTTGTTGTGGTTATGTTGTTTTTATTTGCTGACTTGCATGTGTTTGATTGCATGTTTGAACTTCTAAATGTATCTACATACAATAGTTTGCAGTAGTAAACAAACCGGTAGTAGTATGATTTTTTTCTCCTTCAGACATTAATATTTTCTTTTAAATACACTGCTCATGCAATGCTGTGTGTGCTGTCACTATTCAAAGATAACTGTTCAAATGTGTGGCATGAAATCGCATTAGTCCTTAAGTGTAGCCGCTCGTAATGAGGCATTTAGCGTAACTGAATTACCTGTCATAATCTTCAGAATAGTAAAAGCGAGCCGATTTATGAGTAAACTAGAAGCACAATCCGTATCTGCTCATGCAATGTACTGTACCTGCCTGAAGGTATGAGTCCACACTGTCCATATGAATTTTAAATGCTCACAACATTAGCATTTATTGTGCAGGAGTTTTTGCAAGCCGCAGGGAGCAAAACCAGCTCTTATTTCTTCTCCAAACACACACACTCAAAACACTGAGCTCTGAGCAGCGAAGGCTCAGAGAGTTATTTCTGCATGATCTTGTCCAGTAATGGAGAGGTAAAGTTCACACACCAATAAGCTTAATGTAGCATAAAAAGAGCAAACAGGGAAGAGAGAGAGAGAGAGAGGGAGAGAGAGAGAGAGAGAGAGAGAGAGAGAGAGAGAGAACACACGCACAAAAATCCATTCTCTGACCTCTCAGTTTGAAAGACCAAGATGTGCTCTGGTATCTAAACGCTAACGGTCTCGAACACCAAGGTTAAAGGTTCGGTAATCATCCCTGTCCACTGTGCTCGGGGTCACTTGGCGTGAGAAAAATGACCTCCTTTTCATGCCCGTGGAAGAAAACGCACATTATCCTCGCGCTGAGTTCTCACCCGCCATGAGACAGTTAACGCCGGGATCACTGTCCTCTAACTGTTATCGCTGGCAAAGGTGTGACATTGAGAATAAACAGCATCCCCACTTCCCAGAACGCTTGCAGCCGTTATTACCGATCAACAACGAAGCCTCCTGGAGGCAGAGTGTGTGTGTGTGTGGGTGTGTGTGTGTGTTTGTCTGTCTGTCTGTTTGTCATTTGTCTGTCTGTGTGTACTTCATTTATTTGACCGACTTATTGATTGTGGAGCAAATCAATCAGTATGCTAATATGCACGCGTGTGTCTCACTGTTTTAGGCCGGATAAAAGAAACGGCTGTGGCGTGCTGGGTGTGTGTGTGTGTGTGTGTTTGTGTGTGTGTGTCGGTGCGCGCGTGTGTGCGTCTGTGCCCCGTGTCGTGACAAGAGACGGCTATGATCCGGCTGCCATCCCTGCGTCCAATATCACATCGCTGGCGTCTCGACGCAGCTGCTAATCCCTGCTTACGACCGAAGACATCTCCCAAAGGAGGGGGGTGGAGGAGGAGGGTGGAGGGCAGGGTTGGCTCTGGTCCTCAGACGCGGAGATAGACTAACCGGATCATGCCGTGTGCTCTGGTGGCAGGGGTGGGCGTGGTGGGCATCATCATCATCATTGGGAGGCGGAGGATCCGTCTCGTGGTCCCCTGGCGCTGGTGAATCCGAAGCGGAATTAGGTGGGCAGCGTGGCGCGGTGCGGCGCCGCCGTTGTTTGTCGGGTCTCTTGTTGTCGACGGCGTGGCACAACACGCGCTCTCGAGGAGACGGGAGGCGCTGAGCGACGCCCGCCCGCCGCCGCCAGAAATGAGAGGCATCATCATCTCGCTCGGGCTCCTGCAAATTGCTTTTCTGTCCTTGCATTTGTTGAGCGAGGAGATGGAGCCAGGAGGGGCGTTTGGGCGTGCAAGATGTGTGTGTGTGTGTGTGTGTGTGTGTGTGTGTGTGTGTGCATGCCAGATGTGTGCGTGTGTGTGTGCATGCAAGACGTGTCTGTGTTTGGATTAGGAGATACAGACTCATGCCCTGGCCTGTGTTTACACCCCCTTCATTTCTGCCCCTTGAATTTGCTCTTTTTTTTTCTCTCATGAAGGCTATTAACAGCTTTATGGGGCCTCTCGTCGAAGCAGACAAATGAGTTTGTTGTTGACAGCCAGGGTCTGTGGGAGGAACGAGATTGGGCCATTAAAAGTTTAAGGCTGGCCAGCCTGTGATTGAGCCATTAGAGTATGGGCATGACGCTGCGTATCTTAAGGCTAGACCAAGAGAGAGAGAGAGTGTGTGTATGTGTATGTAAGTGTGTAAGTGTGTGTGTAAATGTGTATGTGTAAATGTGTATGTGTGTGTGAGTATGAGTGTGGGTTTGTGTATGTATAAATGTGCGTGCGTGTATGTCTGTGTGTGTGTGTGTGTGTGTGTGTGTGTGTGTGTGTGTGTGTGCGCACCCTGTGATTTATGCAGCACCGGTAATGGACACACATCATCTAACGGGCTCCAGCACGTGGCTGACGCGGCGAGGTCACCCGTCGTCATTGGCGTCATTGGGAGTGGGGCTTTGATGGATGGCGGGCGTTTCCAAGGGAGACCAGATCACACCGCCTCACAGCGATACACACTCAGCCGAGGGAATCTGAGGCCAGAGTGACGGGGGGGACAGGACACAGGAAGGGACGGGAGGTCAAAAGGTCAAAGGTCACAAGGACAGTCGGGGTCCCGGGAACACCTCTGAGCTCATAACCCTGAGAGCGGAAACTGGAATGGAGGGAGGAAGTGAGGAGGGTGAGGGAGGTGGAGAGCAGGGAGAGGGGGATGAGGGAAAGCAGGTGAGAGAAAATGATGAAAGGAAGACAGAGAGAGAGAGAGAGAGAGAGAGAGAGAGCGTGAGTAAAGAAGTGAGATAAAAATGATTTCCCAAACCAGGGAGGAAAATGAGAGCAATTAAACATAATGAAAGGAGTGAAAGAATGAAAACTAATAAGAGCGATAGAAACAGAGGCCGGTGACACGCACACACACACACACACACACACACACACACACACACACACACACACACACACACACAACACACACACACACACACACACACACACACACACACACACACACACACACGTAGAAAAGAAAAAGGGACAGTGCAATCCCTGGGTGCAAAAAGAGAGAGATGTAGAGAATGATTGAAAGAGAGAGAGAGAGAAAGAGAGACACACAGAGAGAGGGAGAGAGGTTCTCATAGCCGTAGATAAGTTGCGCTGGGCGGCAGATGAGCGAGGCGGTGGCTGTGGCGATGGCGGCGGCGGCGTCTCCACTCAATCAGACACCCCTGCGCTGATGAATGAAGGGATCTAATCAGTCAGCGCTCTGGTATAAATTAGAACGACCACCTCTCTCTGTCCTCTCTCTCTCTCTCTCTCTCTCTCTCTCTCTCTCTGTCCTCACGGGGCCCAACTGCCGCCGCCGCCGCCACAGCCATGACTCACCCCCTCAGGGCCGCCCAGGGGCCGTGATGTCACCCGTGCCATCACAGGAAATGAGAGGTAGACAAAAGAGAGGAAAAAAGAGAGAGAGAGAGAGAGAGACGGAAAAGTTTTGTCTTACTTTTCCCATCCTGTCATGGGTTTTGCGTACCCCCTTGTCGAGTTCACAGCAGTTGCAAGACCAGCACCAGTTTCTCACTGTGTTCACGTCTCTTACAAAACGCTTTCAGCTGACTTAGGCATATAGATATACATATACAAATGCTATATACATTTCTGATAGCACAACAGATAACGACACACAACGCATTTGCCTGCCATTTTGCTACCATTGCAGCTGTTGGGGCCACCATTGCATTACGTAATATTGTTTATAGATTATGCAATAGCTGAACGCATATTTGTTGTCCATTATGTGTTCCATATGATCAGATAGCGTCCGTGCTAAGCCAAACCCAGGGGAGACTATAGCAGGGACTAAATGAGATGACGCTCATGCCAGGATTACAGCCTCTCCACTGACATCATAATGTCCAGCGAGATCATGGCCACCGAGATGACGGCGGGATGGGGGGGGGTCTGGGGGGCAGGGCATTCTTACGAGCTTCTGTATGGACAGAAATATAAGCTCTTGTCTATAAGAGACTTGGGCAGCTTTGTCTTATGTCCATCTGGTGAACTTAGATGAATGAAGGCTTGTTTAGATACGTTTTACAATATGTTCATCTCATAGTTGTTGATAAAAAATAAGCATGCAGGATGCTGCACATGGACTTAGCTCTGTGCGTAGCAAAAGATACAGCGCTTGGTTAGATCATGCACTGCTTTCATGTTTCTCTAATTACAAGCCTGGATGCTTCCTATGGGCACCATTACTTCCATGCTCCACCATAGGTGATTAAATAGCATTTAGAGGGGGAAATAAAGATGCGCATTGATAGTTGAGACTAAGCGATTGCTCCAATTGTCTCGGTCCAGAGCCAGTTCCAGAGCCAGCTTAAAGCTTTTGAAGCAGGGAGCCATTTCACCAATCCATGGCTCTCCCAGGAATGTTGATAACTCAATCTTGAGCCATGCCACAAAAGCATCCATCACTGCACCGAAGATCCTTTTATGCCCTCCCTCTCTCTCTCTTTCTCTCTCTCTCTCTCTCTCTCTCTCTCTTTCTCTCTTTCTCTGGTATTTAGCCTGAGCCCTTATCATGAGTTCCGTAACCCAGTGTCCCCCATCATTTCAGTGAGGTGAAGGGAAGGCCCTTAGTTCCAGTCGACCCCTCACAGAAAGATCAGACTCTGTATCTGAGAATCTTGCGATATCTGCTGTGATAGCGCAGGTCATTCCCTTTTGAGCTCTAACAACATCACCTCTGCCTCAGCCTTGGCACTGTGAAATTATACAAGGTAATCTGTGTCAACTGCAATATGTGTCTTAAAAGATGTAATCATCCTCTTCAGAATAATTCATGCTCCCTTTTCTCTCTCTCTTTGTCTCTCTCTCTCTCGCCCAGGAGGAAATACAAGAAGACGTCACAGAGGTAAGATCCACCAACCTCGGGGCTTTACTTGACTCTCGACTCCCAACCACTGCAGCAGCTTATCCAGCAGACAGCCCCCCTCCCCGGCCCCCCGACACACACACACACACACACACACACACACCCCTTTAAGCTCAGAGGCCCCATCTGAGGCAGACCTAGCCAGCGTGCCTTTGGCTTTGTGCAGACAGATCGAAAGGGGGCGAATAAAAAAGCGCGAGGCCGGTGAATCCCATCAGCGGAGCGTTCTCTCTCTGCTTTGTCCCACTCTGGCCCTAAAGCTGCCTCGCAGGACACGGCTATAAACCTAACTGATGGGATTTGTCTCGGCTGGCGTCTGAGCTCCCACCTGCACTGACCCTTTTCCTTTCACCTGCAGACGTGTAAAGGAGATCTGGGAGGTAAACACGCTTTACCACATTGGCCCGTGGCTCAGTTGCCCATTTTATAGATCTTGTGGTGATACAGTGATGTGCCCGGTGATACCCATCTCAGCCAGTGTTCTGGTGATTGGACTAACTTTATTCACACAGTATGTACAACGCAAAGTCACGACGGATGATTGTTATGGGGGAAAATGGACCTAATGCTGAATTCCCTCCATTTCAAATAAATAAATCGGTGGTGCTGAAATATCTTGGAATCAGTGTGGAGTTATGTTCCCGCCATAGTTGGAAAATTGTGTGCAACTTTTATT